>NW_024716427.1:0-12494 GCF_018991925.1 Homarus americanus | reverse complement strand
GATTCCCCGCCAACCGCTACGACATTCACGCCTCCACCCTCCCCTTCTGGAAGCTAAGGGATAGCCTCTATGCGGACGGAGAGCTGGTGTTGTACGGCCCCAGGATCGTCGTTCCCGCTGCCCTCCGCCGGCGCACCTTATCCCGCCTCCATGACAGCCACCGCGGTGTTGAAGCCACCAGGCGCAGAGCCCGTCAGACCGTCTTCTGGCCTGGTATTGACGCCGATATTAAGAGCACGGTTGAGGCCTGTGAGCCTTGCCAGCAACTCCAGCCCAGCCAGCAACAAGAGCCGTACCTGTGCAATGACCTCCCAAAGCGGCCCTCTGAGTCTGTGTCCGCCGACTTCTTTAATGTGGCCGGAAAGTCTTTCCTGGTGGTCGCCGACAGGCTCTCTGGATGGCCCGTGGTAGTTCCCTGTGGTCGGGACACCACCTCTTCCAGGGTCATCCGGATGTTTTGTTGCTTCTTCCGGGAAGTCGGAGTGCCTCTCCGCCTCCGAACCGACGGTGGGCCCCCGTTCAATAGCCACGAGTTCAAGAGCTTCGCCGAACGCTGGGGCGTCCACCACATCGTCACCTCCCCTCATTACCCGCAGGGGAATGGCCACGCCGAGGCAGCGGTAAAGTCCGTAAAATACCTCATCCTCAAGACAGCACCGACGGGGAACCTGAACTGCGAGGAGTTCGACAGGGGCCTACTGGAACTCCGTAACACCCCTACCCCTGCCGGACGCTCCCCTGCCCAGGTGTTGTATGGCCGCCCCCTTCGTACTTGTGTGCCTGCCCACCCCCAGTCCTTCTTAGATGAATGGCAGATCAAGGCGGACGAGTGTGACCGCCGTGAGGCTGCCCGGATGGCCCAAGTGACAAGCCACTATGACGCCCAAGCGAACCCCTTCCCAGGTTGGCCGTCGGCCAGCAAGTACGAATCCAGGACCCGACGTCACACCGCTGGGACAAGGTCGGGGTCGTCATGGGCCGTGGCGAGTCTCGTTCGTACCAAGTCCGCCTCCCCAGTGGTCGTGTGTGGTGGCGCAACAGACGCCATCTCCGCCCAGTGCCATCCTCTAGTGACGAACCTTCCTCCCCGTCCCCTGTGTCCCCTTGCCCAGACCAGGAACGAAGGTCGTCAGTTGATCCTCCCATTGTCCCTCGCCGCTCCCCCAGACTCATGGAAAAAGAGTCCGTAGCCGCTCGAGATTGCACTACGAGCGTAAAGGGGGAGGGAGGTGTATAGATATGTAAATACCAAGAGATGTGAACACGCCTGACGCCAAGACTCTGTTACCATTCACTGTACCATTTATTCACATGTCTGTATTACTACATATTATTATAGCATGTCTGATATCTATGCTTATGTCTAATGCCCATGTTCACTTACTATGTCCCGATGTACTATGTCTGTACCGCGCTAGTCAAGTAACTAGAAGACCTCATTTATTGTCCTAGTAATGTCTAGCAACTCTCCTTGCCTAGCTAGCTAACTTCCCTCAGATCGGCTTCGGCCTGCCTACGACGAGGAGTTCCTTGTGCTGGCTCCTGTTCCTGTACCGGTTGGTTATCCTGCCAAGTCTTGTACCACTTATTGAATATATCTACTGCTCGTGCTCTGGAGTTTGAAGAACCTTGTCTAGGATTTCATCACACCACAGGGCCCATCTGGGTAACCATATTTCCGTTCTTCTTCTCAGGAAGGCCAATTCATGTATATGTTTCTTTTACCAGTATGTTTTATAAGGAATAAATCAATTAAGTGAGTTTTGTAGAAAGACATCAGGATCGACACGAGGGAGTATTGCGTCGACACCGCGGGGAAATGGGGCGTAACACGTACGATCTAGCACATCTAAGGGAATGTATCATTATTGTAGGGACATTGATACTAATTAAGGAAGAGTAAAAACTGAGGGTCACTGAGGTGTGAAAAAGGAAGATGTAAGAGCATTATAATAGTGGGGGGGGGGGGGAATTACTCACAAGTGCTACAACCAACTGGGAGGGTAGTCACATTTTTTTTTTTGAGGTGTTAGTTAAGTGTTAGTTGTGTTAGTCTAAGGGTACACTGTATGGAGAGGCCTGCCAGGTTCTTAGTGGAGCTGGTTGGTCACTCTCATCTTTATTCCTCTAGTAATGTTTTATGTAGAAATGTGTATATTGAGGCAGGAGGTGGTTCAATTACTTCTTCCTGGCTGATATAGCTGGGAGGGTAATCACATTATTATTATTATTATTATTATTATTATTAATATATATATATATATATATATATATATATATATATATATATATATATATATATATATATATATATATATATATATTTCATGTAGATCCACAATGACAACGTGGATAAGATAAATCTTGATAAAATCACACGGGTAGATGGAAACAACGGAGTACCAGACAAGTTCCTACACTTAAGAACATTTTGACTCTGCCCTATCGTAATGAATTTGTCCCGTTAGTTCGGTCCCTCAAGCTTCTAAATATTAATGTTGTTTTCAAGTATGACTCCACCATTACCAATATGTTAATAAGGAATAGCCCATGTTTGAATGTAAATGGAAGTGTTTATTGTATTCCATGTAGCAAATGTAATTGTAATTATGTAGGACAGACAGGAAAAACATTGCTGCTCAGAATCAAACAACATAAGTATAATATCAGAACTGCATCTGAAAGCAGTGCCTTGTTTGTTCATGTTAGGAATAATAATCACCCCATTGCTTGGGAAAAAAGCTTAGAAGTATTCAAATCATCTTGTGTCACAGAAAGACTTCTTGTTGAAGCTAGTTTGATTAAGGAATTAAAATCAATAAACCTTAGTGATGGTCAGTTCAAAACTGATAATATGTTACATAAATTTATTTGTCAGTGGCCCAAGGTTAAAAATGCTTTGAAAACCTTTGATCTAGATGTATGATAGTTATTTTGTGGGCCCCCTTTTTTCTGACCTGACTTGTCTAGTCACGTCACCTCCCTTCTCTTAAGCTCCTCTACGTGTGTGTTGGTGTGGGGATTAGTGGATGTCATCATTTTGACCTGACCTCATGTTTTTAGGTCACCCTGTATATTTAAGCCTCTCTCTGTCCATGTAATCCAGTTGCCTCTGAAGATGTCTTGAATAAAGACGAAAGCTAAGGTACTCCGTTGTTTCCATCTTCCCGTGTGATTTTATCAAGATATATATATATATATATATATATATATATATATATATATATATATATATATATATATATATATATATATATATATATATATATATATATGTAACCGGTCGGAATTTGCTGGACTTTAATTTCTCATTTGACTTGGGGTTTATTAAAATTTAATAGATGGTAAAGGCAGTGGAAGCGCCCCTTTGAGAAAAATCCCGAACCAGCACAAGAACACTTAAATCTACTACACAAAATGAACTGTCCGTGACCCGTGGAAGGATAGCGTCTGTGACTGGGATGAATGAGACACACTGTAAAATTTAGACACTTATATTCCCTCCAACACTACAAACACAATCAAATAATGGTACACCAATATGCGCACCTCTTAACTTAAACTTAAAACACTACTCTGGGGAATAAAAGTTATAAATGACATAGAAATTATTAGAAACACAGGCAACAATAAATTTGAAGTATTAAGAAATGTTAATTGCACACATGAACAGGCCTTAAGGCTTTCACAAAATAATATCAGTCACTTAGGAAATGGTACTAAAAAATAAGAAATTAAATACTCCACAATGAATAGGCCTTAAGGGTCTTCAACAAAATAATATCAGTCACTGAGGAATGGTAATAAAAGATAAGAAATTAAATACTCTACAATGAATAGGCCTTAAGGGCTTTCAGCAAAATAATATCACTCAACAAAATTATAGCACCCCAACAGGTGTACACTTCCTAACCTAACCTAACCACTGCTCTGGGGAACAAAGTTATACCTGAGATCAGAATTATGAAGAATTAGAGGCATTAAAAGAATCAAATCACAGTATCACTCTGGTTCCACTTAATGGCACAAACATTCAAAAAAACACTACTATCAAAATTATTTAAGAAATATTAAACTACACACGTCAAGATAATATCAGTCTGAGGAATGGTGTTAACTACACCCGTGATAAGGAAGATAAAATGTTCCTCTAGGTATCTCCTAGAGTCCTAGACTCACGGTCTCAGTGTGTGACCATTAATATACTCAGATAGCCTCAGTGTACTCCCAGTGCGTCCATGGGCAGGACGAGAGTGAGCCAATCAGACCTTGTGCAGTTGAGAGAAACTTTAGCTTCCTGTTAGCAAGAGGGTTTCACTAGCTGACCGAGGACACGTGGTGTTGTGCACCGGAGTGGTAAGAACTGATCACCCACTGCCGATGCTGGTCCCGTGTCGTTTTAGTTGTCGGGAGCACTCGTTCACTCAAGAGATCCTTTGCTACCCCGCTAAACAGTGACAGGCCTACACTGATCGGTCCAATGGCGACAATCGCCACCCTCAATCATCAACGGCAGTCAATCTCTCGCAGTCAACTCCGGTCAACTCCAATCAACTCCGGTCAACTCCAATCAACTCCAATCAAGTGGGTTCTGACGGAAACCCTGAAATGAACTCACTGTTAGATCTAGTTTACTTTATCACTGCCCTATCTAACCCTGTCTGAGATCGAATGAGACTTACTTGTTATACTGCAATAGCGCAGCACAGGTGACTAGGCCACGTGACTATTTCTGATGGACGCGCGGAACGTCTTGTCTGTGTGAATGCTCTCCGGGACTGGCCTAGCCAGCGTCGTGTCTCCCCAAGGCGCTAGCTTGGGCCTACATGATATATTTTCCGCCTAACTAATAACTCCTTGGGACACCCGTAACATTATTCAGACTGCTAAACGATCTATAATAATTTCAAATTCAATAATAGTCCCTTAACTTCATGAATCGCATCATTATTAATTCGGTAAATTACATTTAATATCATATAGGCCTAGTTCCGCAGTCTCTCGCTACGAGCAGGCAGCGCTCCCTCCCCTCAGATGACCTTGAACGCTCAGTATCACTCATGGCGGGGCATTTGAAATTACTCTGAAATTTCTGAATATTATATATATATATATATATATATATATATATATATATATATATATATATATATATATATATATATATATATGGTATATATACATATATATACATTTTTTTTTTTTTTTTTTTTTTTTTTTTTTTTTTTTTTTTATGGAGTTAGTGAGCCCGCCCAGGTCCTTGTGTAGCTGGGAGGGTAGTCACATTTTTTTTTTTTTTTTTAACTAAGATGTTAGTTCAATGTTAAATGTTAAATGTTAAATGTTAAATATTAGTTATGTTAGTCTAAAGGTACACTGTATGGAGAGGCCTGCCAGGTTCTTGAGCTGGTAGGTCACTCTCATCTTTTATTCTCTCTATTAATGTTTTATATGTATATTGGGGCAGGAGATGGTTCAATTACTTTCTTCCTGGCTGATTTAAACCAACTGTGTTCTTGGAATTCTTCGTTGTCTATATTATTTATCCAGTTTTGATATGTTTCTGTGTTAAGTTTAGTCACTTTTTTCCAAATATTTACAGCTTTGTTGTGTATATCTACATTGATTGCTAAGAGGTTTGCTCTCTTGTGTAGCTGTTCATTATTGATGTGGTCTGTATATTTTATGTTATATATAAATCTAAGGGCCATATTTTGTACTGTTTGTAACCTTTTAATGCACGGTTTACTAAGGGTGTTCAATGGGATGGGTAGGTAGTCCATAATTGATTTGACAAGGGCAATATAAATTTTTCTTTTGTTATTAATGCTAAGGTTCTTAAAGCGTTTTATTTTTGATAATCTTATTCTTGCCTGTCGTTCTTTATCTTTTAAGTATGTTATATATCCTCTTTTTGTTAGTTTTAATCCAAGCATCCTGCCTTCAGTGTCGTATGGGTATAGTTCCTAGTCGACTATTACTGGACTTGTTTTAATCTTGGCTATTGGTATTATCTTGAATTTGTTCTTATTTGTCCTGATTTTCCATTTTTTCTCAAAATCATTTATGTTTTTTATCGCTCTTACCGTGTAGAGTGCGATAAATTGGGTTGATTTTCCTGGGTATGATACTATTTGAGTAATATCATCAGCAAACATTACATATTCGCTAAAGGGGGTAGGTTGAGGTGTGTCTGAAGTATAAATTGTATATAGTGTTGGAGAAAGGCATCCTCCTTGAGGTACTCCACTCTCAAGATTAAACATAGTTCCCATAAAGTTTCCAATTTGAATTTGTGCTCTCCTATCATCTAAATAGTTACACAATATTCTTAGCAAGTATTCGTTAAGTCCCAGTTTTAATATTTTATATTTAACGCCTAAATGCCAAACTTTATCAAAAGCCTTAGAAACATCCCTTAAAATTATATTGATCTGGTTACCCTTGCTTTTTTTCTATTGCAATTATTTCCGTTATTGTAGCTATTGCAGTTAGGGTATTTCTATTGGGCATAAATCCATGTTGTCTGTTGTTAGTTTTCCCATGTTGTGTTAAAAAGGCTATAAGTCTTGAATTTAATATTTTTTCCAATAATTTCCCGGTAATTTCTAATAAAGATATTGGCCTGTAGTTTAATATTTCCTTATTGTCCTTACCCTCCTTAGGAATAAATATCATTTTATCATATTTTAGTTTGTCTGGAAAGTAACCACATACATGCGTTATAAATGTTTGACAGTGTATTTAAAATGTTTTCAGGTAGATCATGATCATATTTCGTAATACCTGTGATTTCCAGGGCTTTTTCCCAATTCTCAGATTATGCATCATTTCTCCCATGGTTATTATTTGATTATAAAATAAGTTGCTAGTCTATATATTGCCTTGGGATTGATTCTATGTATTTGTCTTCCCATTTCTTCTTCTATCCTTTCTTCGTGTTCACTATCAAAATCTTCATTTTCCTCATCTGATATTTTAAAAACTTTTACCCATTCCCTTTTGAGTGCTGACTCTTGTTCATTTTCCTCGTGTAATTTTGTTCCATTTTGGTCTTTAATGTATGGTGTTTTTTGCTTGTTGTGCCCCATCATCTTGTTTATGGAAGTCCAAAATGTTTTTGTGTCTTTAGTCATGTCAGCCGCCATTATAATATCATTCCATTTTTTATTGTTTGCTTCCTTACATGCGTCTCTTAATTTTATCTGTAGTGCTATCTGTGTCGTATATAGCCATCTGTTACTTCCGTGTCTTTCCATATACCTGTTTATTTCTTTGTAATAGGTCTGGATTACTTGGACTTCTTCTGGTAGTCTGTTGTTGGTAATGTTCTAAAGTGAAGTTGGAGTGGTGTTTGCTGAGTAGATGCTTTTTATTGGTTGAGTGTAGTCTGTCCATTTCTGAGTCTATATCTTCTGTTGTTTTCTCTTGTAGGTTAATCGACTGGTGATTACTTGGTCGTCTTTGAAGCTGTCCCAGTCTGTTTTACTCATTTTCAGTCTCTTTTTTATTGGTATCTGTATGGGGCTTGTTGACAGTGTTAGTATAATTGGCAGATGGTCACTGCCTGTAAGAGGTCCCTGTATTATATGGTAATTGAAAAAGGCTTTGTTGTTGGTAAAAATTTTGTCTGGTGTTGATTGTGTATTGTGATTTCTCCAGGTTGGAAAGTTAGGACCTAGATGATTGATTTTCCCTAGATTTATTAATTGATTAAGGGCGTTTCCCACGACGTTATTATTTGTATTGTCTAAAATCCTATGTCTGGCGTTAAAGTCTCCTAAGATGTACATCGGATGACTATTGTTAGCCAATTTTAATAGGTCTTCTATAGGTAAGTACGGTCGTCTCGGTGGGAGATAAGTAGTAGCAATAATTACGTCTCCTTGAGTTGTATTTATTTTTATTGCTAGAAATTCATCCTGGAAGTCATCAATTAGTTTAAATTTTAAGTTTCTCTTAACCGCTATCGCTACTCCGTCATTTTTCTCGCCCGACTTATTTCTTTGGTTTACATAATAGTTAAAGAGTTTTATGTTGTTGTTTTCTGTCTCACCGTGACTGTTTATTAGTATAATGTCAGGGTCAATTTCGCGATATATATTACTTAGGTTAATTCTCTCGGTCTTCCAGTTTCTTACGTTGTGTTGTATTATTCTTAAAGTTCTTACTGTTTGTCTATTGTCCATTATTTCTTATACTTGGATTGTGACTGTTGAAGTGGAGACCTATCATCCTGTTTCCCGCTTCTGACTCTTCTAAACTCTGACGGGTCTACTATTTTAAAGTCATTGGTCGTAATCTTTAGTTTGTCCGTAGTAATTAGTGACCAGACATAATCTTCACTTAAGGATTTTTCTTGATATGTCCACTTGTATATCCCTCCTTCACAGTTTTTTACTATTGTCCCTCCTGTTGGTCTCGATGTTGGGATTACATGTTTTGTTGTAGTGATAACTTTTAATCCAATATCTTCAGCAGATTCAGGTTGTATATTGTGATCAGTTTCCATCTTATCTTCTCTCCTCCCACTCCTTTGTCTTATAGTCTGTCCTTTTGTTATTTCTATCTTCTCTTTGTCACTTCTAGTCATTTGTCTGGGATCTCTATCAGTCGCTTGTGTTCCTTGTGTATCAGCTGTTGCTCCTTGCTCAAACCTTTGTTCGTCTAGATGTAGTCTTTCTCTCAGTTCGCTTGCATATGTTGCCTGAAATAGTTTTTCGGATTGTGGATTCTCTGGAAATATCATCTCTGGTAGGCTATTCAATTTAAACATTTTCCTTAATTCCTCATTGTATGATCCGGGTGCAATGATATTGTGCAAATGTGCATGGATCATACTAATCATTATCTTATCATGTATTGGCTCACTCAGGTTTAATATGGTGGATTCTGGTCTATGAGCCTCTTGGACCGCTCTCTTGGCTATTTCGACGTATGTCGTATCCTTCTTGTCTTGTTCCTTTTTCCTTGTTTCTTGTTCCTTGTACTTTATCATGTGTTTTTTTATTGGGCATGCCATTGCTAACGTCCTATGTCCTATGTATGCATTCCCGTTTCTCTTACAGTTGAGACAGCCAACATGTGTATTCTTACATTCAGTGTAGGTATGGTCGTCGCCTGCACAATCTGAGCAGTACTTTTTTCTTTTTCCGGACAGTCTCTCGTTGTGTGTTCTTCATATTTGTAGCAGGAGAAACAAGTTTGCAGACTGATGAATGTCTCCTTCTTTATTTGATGTGGTGTGACTGACATGTTGAATATTAGAAAGCCCTGTTGTAAAACTTTCTCAGCCATTGACACTTCTTCAAAAGTAATCTTAAAAACATGAGTATAGTCTTTTATCTTAATGACTTCTTCAATCTTCATCCACCTGTTTTCGCGTTCCAGTTCATCTTTCAGGTCTTCCGATGTCTTCCTCCCGATCTCTTGGTCGACTTGACGAACGAAAACTGATCTTTTTGCTTTTTGTTCTGGTGGCATGACAACAATAAGGCCTTCATTGTAAAATATATCTCTTGCTTCTTTTGAAAGGATTTTATCTGAATCAAAGTCATCTTTACAGATTACTTTAAAACCTTCATTGGTGCTGAATATTCTTGTTAGTGGGACTTGCAATTTGTTGTAAGTGATTTCTGCCACTTTTCCCCTTCCAATAGAGTGTCCCTTATCTCTATGTTGTATTCTAATGCTTGTTGTCATCTTCTTGATTACATCTAATCCTACCTATAACACAGGCTCCTGCCTGGGAGCAGTGACCCCGCCCCCCCCTCTTGGACGGGCGTCGGGCTCGTAGGGTTCTGCACCCAGGTTACCTGTGACTATAGTTATGTCTAAGAAAGTTGCCACCTACCGGTGACCCCCGGACAAGGGGTGCCCTGCACTATCACAGGTTCCCTTGCCGGATCGACCGTATCGCTAAGTCCCGCCTCCCGTTCAAAGAACGGAGTGCATGAGGGGGATGAAAAAAGGAAAGAAGAGGACTTAGAGAGTAGAAACAGCCTACCTACCACGCCACGTTCGGTTAGCCAATCAGAGCACCGCAGTAAACGTGCATGTATCACGCCACCGTGGGGCACCACTGATTGGCCAATCCAGGACGTAGACGCACGGGTAGTAGTCAAAATTTGGGGAGCCCAAATATTTGTTTTCCAGAAGTTGGAATTTTCCGTACAATCTGTGATGGTAATTACACCGTCACTATGTTGAGTAAGTACAATCACTAGGATTGAGTGTCCTATCACAACAAAGTTGCAGACTGCTCAAACATGCAGCAAAAGAGGCAGGTCTTCGCAGCTCCGGGTCCAACAGTCTAGAGTGAACGGCTACAGCAATATACAATATATTGAGGTAAATGGGATCCGTCAAATATTATCGATATGTAACTGGCATTGGTTTGACGGCAAAATAAGATTTTAAATCGGCGCGGCGGGTTCACTTGCCCCAGACCGGCAAGTCGTCGAAACGTCGCGCGTATCCTCGTCGCGAAGGCCAATAACGGCACCTCTCGCCCCGTCGCGTCATTCCGACTACAGTATTCCTCGGTTCATTTCAGGCGAGATCCCATTAACGACCGGCACAGCGTCGGCGTCCGTCTACGACGCACGATCCGGATTCTCGCAGGATTCGCACCTTTCAAAAACGCGTACGGTCGTGCTCCGGTTTACGTCCGAGGCCTCTGCAAAGAACACTTCCGGGATGCGCGCCGCTCCACGACGATCCTTCCCGTACCGGCCAGATAATACGAGTTAAAGGAATATCCTTCCTTGGGCTTTAGTAAACATTTTCCTCCGGGTGTAATATTAACCTACATCTATTGAGGATAAATTCTTTAACCTACATATTGACAATAAGACATTTGCTGTAATCAGACATATCTAGTCGCGTGTCATTTCTAAGGAATAACGAAGTGTCCGGTGCACCGCACTCTAAGAGTAAGAGCAAATGGACTCGGTCGTCCCGAAGGGAGGGAAAACGGACTCCCACGACGGGGAACGCGAGGACTCGCACGCGCCACCGATGCCGACGGACTCGACGAGGTCTATCGACCGCGAGTTGCGTACGTCATCCGGCGAATTTAGTCAATATCGTACAGTAGAGGTACACCGCAATACGGCGGTCCCTCGGTCGACGACGGGACGAACCCGCACCGTACGTGTGCCGAACGATTACGGTACTTAAATTGTTATGTGTATTGCAAATATGGATTGTTTATACAGGTATTCAAATACCATGTTACAAGAATCCCAGCAATGTAAGTTATATTCACCCAGGTTGTTTGGGTGGCAAAATATGGGAAGTTAGTCACTCTTAAGTAATGATAAATAAACCTTCGGCGCCTAGACAGAGCGGGCGGGCGGGTCGTGTTGCGTCTCTGTAACAAAGCGTGTTCGGCATTCGGGCCTTCGATGTAGAGCGGCAGAAATTGGACAGTGATTACATAAGGAGATACAGTGTACACAAGGATAGTTCATAGTGTCATCAGTGACCGATGAAGTTGTAAATAACTTAAAGTGAGCGCTCACTAGCAAGCAAGCTGGAAAGGCGCCGTGCCAGCTGAAACCAAGTCGTGTCATAGGTGCCACAGAGACTTTAAATTTTATTTTGATTGTGTGCTTTCTCAAGGACTGAAACTGTGCCTACAATACACCATTCACAGGGAGATACAGTGTACGCAGTCGCAGACGACAACTCTATAGGCAACAGAGAGTAGCTAAGTACTTTTTCTTTCTTTATTTTTTTGACATAGGTGTAGATTTATACACAGTCTGCCCCCCCCCCCCACAACAACAACAACCATGAGTTTGATATGTGATTACTGCAGGGAGACGTCGGATATGGAGGATACAGGCCTAACTAATGCAACGTTTAGGAAGTTACTAACTGCCGTAAAGCATGAGGGCTGTTGCTGGTATTGCTCTGGCTGCATAGTCAAGGTGAATGAAGCGATTGCAATCCATAAGGGAACGAGTTCTCTAGGGACGAAAATAGATGAAGCAGGAGCCCTGCTGGTTGACAAACTGGAGCAAGTTGGGAAAGAAATCCTTGCTAAGACTGAGGAAGTAGCTAATAGAATGGAGGTGGTTGCTAGGAGGAGTTATGCTGACGTATTAGGAGGGCCACGGGGGGGGGGGGGCGGAGAGTAATGCAGAATCAGTACAGGTTCTACAGCAGATTGGGACTTTGAAAAAGTGTGTCAAAGAAATGAAAATTAACCGACTTACTGTTAGGGGAGAAGAGGAACACCAGGAACCGCTCCAGCGCAGGAACAATGTAATAGTTTTTGGAGTCACCGAGAGCCAGGCGGAGGGAACTGTGAGTAAGGAAACACACGACAAGGTGCTGTTTCACAATATTTGCACAGAGGTTCTGAAGATTCCAGCAACCCTTAGGATGTGAGGAGGCTGGGACAAAAGCAGGAGACTAAGCCTCACCCCCTCAGGATCACACTAGGGAGTGAGGAGGAGAAATGGCAAGTTATTCGGCAGGCAAAA
>NW_024716426.1:0-24463 GCF_018991925.1 Homarus americanus | reverse complement strand
ACAGATTCAGATGTATTTATGTGAAAGTGACAAATACAGAGAAACTTCCAACTTAATATGCGCAGTTTTTTTTATTCATAATCTTTCACATAAAAGTCAATTGTGTTCTGGTTTTTGAAGTTTTGATAAATATAGCATGACGAATTCTACGGCTTTCTATGGGCGGCCAGAAACAGACACCACCACAGTAAAAGCATGGTTGTTTACGCCTGTTTAACTCCCGGTAAAACCACATTCATTAATCTCTATAGTGAAAAATTAACAAGTTGTAGGGGTATCGAGATATTAATGTTGTCTAGCACTCAGGATGGAAGGATACTCTAATGTGGTTTTCTTATATAATATAAGTTATATGATAGACAGTCTGGTGCTGGAGCTGTGTGGTGGAGGGCTGTTGGTAGACGTTCGTGAGTAGCGTGTTGAAGGAGGTAGATGTGCAGGAGCTGTTAGAAGATGTTGCCTGTTGCTGGCCTCCTGGTTGAATGAATGCTGGACAGAAGAGCTTGCTGGGAGAAGTTGCATGTTGAGGAAGATGGGCCAGAAATGAGAGTTGGTTGGTGAGGAAGCCCAGAGAAGGACAGCTGGTGGGTCGCCATGCTCGCTGGCGGTGGAGCGAGGACCGCCAGGCAGGCGAGGAGGAGCCAAGGCAGCCAGGCAGCGGCGGAGGAGGAGGTGTTGCTTGTCTCAAGAAGAATGGTCAGAATGAATCTCGATGATGATGATGATAATGAAGTAAAGTGGCAAATGACTTTGCACTGGGAAAGGAGAGGAGAGAGAGAGAGAAGTAAAGCGTGGAAACGGGAAGAAGAGTGGAGGGGTAGATAGCAGGTAGCTGTCCACCTAGCGGAGACGAGTTGAATGATTGGGTGGTGGCGGCAGTGCGCAGCACAAGCCCGTCCTCGCTCAGGGAAGGAGGTTGAGGAGGGAGGGGGGGAGGAGTTGCTTGGCTTTGCATATTCATTATTGTAATGGGTGTTAATTTATTTTGTCCGGTGGTAGTGTTATTTGTTTACCTTTGTGTAGAGTGTTCTTGTTCTGCAATGTCAGCATGGAAGCCTAGGCCACAGCTGTGTGTTTAGTTGTTCCTTCTTCTTTAAACCGGCAAGAACAACCTCCATCTCTTCAAGTTTGGTCCATTTCTGTGCTTGGCTGTGTGTACGTATGTTCAGTGGTTCGATATTGAATAATTCGTGAAGTTCTTGTATTTTGGTGGTGTATGGCGGAAGTTGCTTTGATGCTCTACGGATAGCTTTGTTTTGTACTGCTTGAAGTTTAAGTTGACTGGATTTGCTGATCGTGTTGAGTGGTATTGGTGGATATTCTAGGTGTGGGCGGATAAGTGCTTTGTATAGGTGTAGTTGAATTTTGGTGTCCATTTTGCTGAATCGTCTTAGTTTCGCGAGTTGTGATTGGGCAGTCTGTTTGCGTTGTTTTACGTGTTTTGCTATGCCTGTTCTTGTTATTGTGAGTCCCAGAATTTTCCCTTGGTTGGAGTATTGTATAGGTACGTTGTTGACTGTGATTGGTGTAGGGTTTTTTCTGGCAATATGTATTATCATTAGTTTCTGTGTATTGGTTTGAATTTTCCATTTTTTTTCATATTCGTTGATTTGCTCGATGGCGTGGGTTGTTATCCTTGCCATCATCTGTTTGCCCTTGCCTCGATGTCGGATGATTTGTGTGACGTCATCAGCATAAGCTACGTATTCTCCGTGTACAGGAGGTGGCATGTCCGCCGTATATATTGTGTAGAGTGTTGGCGAGAGGTTGCTTCCCTGTGGTACTCCGCTGTATAATTTGAAGCTTGGGCCTGTGTGGTTACCTATGATAATTTTGGCCTCTCTATTGTCGAGGAAGTTGCAAAGAAAGGAAGTAAAGTTGTTGGGAAGTTCTTGGGTGGTAATTTTGTATTTGAGTCCTAGGAGCCAGACCTTGTCGAATGCTTTACCTACGCCCCTTAGTACTACGTTACATTGCTCGTTGTTGTGCATCGCGTTTGCTATGTTTTCGTAAATTAGGGCTAAGGCTGTATGGGTTCCTCTATGTTTTCTAAATCCATGCTGTCTGGGGTTGTATTTCTCCTCAAATTCGAGGTGTGTTCTCAGTCGGCGGTTAATTATTTTTTCTAGGATTTTTCCCGGTATTTCTAGGAGAGAGATTGGTCTGTAGTTTGCTACTTGGATTGGGGATTTGCCTGGTTTTGATATAAGTCTGATGATTGCTGTTTTAAATTTTCTTGGGAAGTAGCCAGAGGCAAGTGCTGCATTAAAAATGTGACTGAGTTGGTGTATCATGTTGATTGGTAGATGCTGGAGTATGGGTTTGTTAATTTTACTGATGCCCGGGGCCTTATTCTTGAAACTGATTATTGTTTTCTGAATATCCTCTGCGGTGATTGGTTGAATCAGTGTGGAAAGATCGTCCAAAGCGTTTATGTCTATGCTGGGACTTGGTTGCCAGATGTGGGTTGTGTGTGTCATGTGATTGGTTACTTGTTGCTCGGTATTCATACAGAAGTTCAGATTGTCTTCCTGGCTTATTTGAAAAATTTTGCTCCAGTATTTTCTGAATTCAGGTTCTTGTTCTTTGGATTCAGTTAATTTGATTTGGTTGCTATTTAAAATGTAGTTTGACTCGTTGCTTGAGATTCCCATTAGGTTTTTAATTTTTCGCCAGAATTTTTTCGGGTTGTGGTAAGTTGCTTCTGTGTCTGTTATTAATTTCTCCCAGTTATTCACGTATGCTTCTTTGGACATGTCTCTTAGTTGATCGTGTATGGTGTAATATTGTATTCTGTATTCTGGCGTCCATCCATGTTCTAGGATTAATTTGAATAAGTTACTAAACTGTGTCTGTAAAATTCTTGATTGATGTGTGTATTGGGGGTGTGGTAATGTGCGGTGAGTGGTCGTGGGTATGTGGTGTTCCATTGCTTGGATCACGTTTCCGTACCATGTCTCCAGTGTGCTGTCTATTTGGGAGGTGTGTTTGTTGTTTAGTTGGGTTATTTGGTGGTTGCTTAGCTCATTTTGGAATTCCTCCCAGTTGGATCGGCTGTAGCTGTATCTCGTCCTGGCAGGGATCTGAATTGGCGACGTGGAGAGTGTGGCTACGATAGGGAGATGGTCACTGGTGGTTATTGGGCCGGGTTCCATTTGCAGGTTAATATGGTGATGCTGGTTTGTTAGTACTATGTCTGGATGTCCGATTTTACCTGCACTGATGTATGTGGGGAATTCCGGGCCGAGGTGTATTGCGTTGCCATGACTCAGTAATGTGTTTAAAATCTTGCCCACGGCGTTGTTGTCCTGGTGTCCCAAGACGCGATGTCGAGCATTTAAATCACCCAAGAAATATGCTGGTATGTTTCTTCTCAGGAGTTTGAGCATGTCTGCTAGTGGGAATATGGGTCTTCTCGGAGGGAGGTAACAGGTGCCGATTATAATAGGTCCTGTTGGGCAGTTAATTTCGATCGCCAGAAAGTTTTCTTGAAATGAGTCGTGTATCTTGTGTTGTATGTTTCGTTTGATGGCTATGGCTATTCCATCATGTGGTGTGTCTTGGTTGTTTTTTTGGTATACTGTGTAGTTAAATAGTTTTATTTTTTCTGAGTTTTTCTTACCATGCGAATTGATGAGAATAATATCTGGGTCTATGTTACGGTATGTGTTGTATAATTCGCTTGCTCTTTGTGGGATCCATGCTAAGACATTATGTTGGATTATTTTTAGCTTATTTATTATGAAGGCTGGCGTCTAGAGCTGGTTTGCGCCATTTTTGCTGACCGGTGCTCCCCTGACAGCCTCCTGTCCAGGCCCAAGCGGATCTTTTTATATGTTGACTGATCAACTCTTTCTATTCTGTTGTGTTTTGTGAGGATTCTTCCCTTCTTGATTAGTGTTTCAATATGTGTGTCATCTAGGTTTTTGTCTGAGTATGTGTATTTGATCTTGCCTTGCCTTATTTCTGCCAATAGTCTTTCTGTTGAGACTATGGGAGGAGCTGTAGTGGAGTAAAATCGGATACCAGTTTCATGCCCTAGGTCTTTGTTCTCCGTAGCAGGTGGTGCCTTAGTTCCTGCTTGGTTCTTTTTTGGGGTGTTGACTCTGGCGGCTTGTTCTGTTATTGTGGTGGTTTCATCTTCGCTTGAGTCTTCCATTGATTCTTCCTCGCTTGCTGGCTCGGGTTGTATGTCTGAGGTAGTCTGTTCTTGTGTTGATGGTTCGTGAGTTGATGGTTCGTGAGTTGTTGGTATTTGGATTTCAGTGCTCTCTGATTTGTAAATGAAGTTGAAGATTTCAGAGGAAGGCACATCATTTGGGAATTCCATATCTGGCAGGTTGTTGGCGGCGAACATGTCTCTTGCTGCCTTGGCGAAAGTTCCAGGTCTGGCTATATTCATGATGTGGGCGTGGATTATGGATGTCATTATTATTACGGAAAGATTATTTCCAAGCTGAAGCACAATAGGTTGGTTTGCGGGGAGTGGTGTGGCGACTTTTTCGAGGATCTTTGTCGTTTCTCTGGTTAGTTTGGTTACAGCTGAGTATGTCTTGTTTTGCTGTTCCTGTGTCTTCTCCCTCTCCTTCTCCTTCTTTTGATTGACTATCGCTTTTCGTATGGGGCAGCGAGTAGCCAGTGTTCTGTGATCCCCTTCGCAGTTTAGGCATTTGGGGTTATCTTTGTTTTTGCACTCTCTGAAGGTGTGTCCCTTATTCCCGCATTCTGAGCAGTGCTTGGTGTCCTTGTTAGGGCAGTCTGTTGCCATGTGTGAATATTGGTAGCAATTCCAGCATGGAGTTATGGGGAAGAATTCCTCCTGCTCCACCTGGCTGCTGCTGACGTGGTAGTAGGAGAGACACAGTCCCTCCTGGATTGCTTTTTGGGCCATGGCTATTTCAGTGAACCGTATTTTCAGCATGGATGGCAGTCTGGGCAGCTTGATAACTTCCTCCACCTTGGCCCATTCATTTTTGTCTTCTATATCAGATGCCAATTCCTGTTCGCTAGATTCTTCAGTGATTGCTTTATCTAATTTTTTGATCACGATTGACTTCCTCGCTCGGAGTTGAGGAGGGATTGCAACTTCGAATTTCGCGGACTTCAGTTTCTTTGTGCTGTCGTTCGATAGGAGTTGGTCAACATCATTCTCAGTCAGGCACAGGGCGATGAAGGAGTCCTTGGTCGTGATAAGGTTGGAAATTTTGATCAGTAGTGTTGTAGTAAGGAGTCTTGCTAATTCATTTTTTCTTCCGTCAGTCACGCCCCCTTCATGGGAGCGTATCCGTATCCGGTGTGCCCTCATTCTAGAGGGTGTGTGGTGGACATGCCACCCTTGCGTGATTTCAGACTTGAGACCTACCTATTCCAGGACAGAGTTTGTTACAAGAATTACAACACTCCCCACCGCCACTTGTTGGTCGAGTGGTCGGAGAGTGGTTCCCGCAACACTGTCCCGAAAGCCCCGTCAGGGGATCCTACTTCCCTAGTGTTACTGAATGCTCACTTATAGGCGTGAGCTAGTGTATCTAATTGGGGGGGGGGGGTAAGGATTCAGGATTGCGACCCCCTTCCCAGGTGGAACACGCACGATCACGGTTTCCCAGGAAGGCTCGGCGGAGGGGGGAGTTCTGCTCCTACCCCCCTTTCGTGTTCACAATCTCCTACAGTGGAGGTGAACAGTTACAGGGGGGACCCAAGGACGAATACACCTCTAGGGTGCAGGTCCCCAGGCCAGAGCGAAAAAGAAGGAAGACCAAGGAGAAATAGCCAATGGTGCAAGTGCACCAGTGGGATCGTGGCCCAAGTCCGCTGCAGAAAAACCGTTACAGATCTCCCAGTCAGGGCCGCCACTGATCAGGAGTCACCCCTGATCAGTAGGGAGGCACAGAAAGGGCGTTGTCTGGAACGAGCTTCCCTGTTGTATGAAGTAATGGCAATGAGGTTGATGATGATTGAGTGCAGTTTGTCAGTGGTATGAGATAGGCTGGCTGGCTTTGCAGTGAGGGGTCTAGAGAGACGTCCGTTCACAACGAAGGCTGGCTGGCGAGTGAATGAATCTCGATACGATACGAAGTCATTAGTTAAGAGGTGAAAGAAGATTATTAGGAATTGAAGAAAAGTGGTGAAACTGAAATACAGTAGGAGTAGAAAGAATCTGGGCTCAACCAGATCGCTTCATCTTTCTTATTGGTGTTTTGTCTTTGTTCTGCTCCCTTGGGTCGTCAGACCTTTGTATTAATATTGGTTTATTTATATAATGCTGCTTATTATTATTGGAGAGACAGAGCTTATATACCCAGCAGCAGCCGCCATGAGTCATGTTGGGAAAACCCAGAAAGTCGCCGGTGACTAGTTCCGTTGCTAAGATACGGTAACATCTGGTTGGTTGCTAGGGAAGGCGGTAGCAGCTTGGTACGCCACTACGCAGTTGTAGGCAGTTGTAGGGGAGACGTCCACTACAAAGTTAAATAGAAAAATATTAAATTAGTAATAGAAAGGCGATAAATAGTCAAGACATAGTGAAGTTTTATAGAACAATTATCGAAAAATTAAATGTCTTAAACACTTGTGATGAGGTGGTTAGCCTAGTTAAGATTTTCCCGCCTAAATCACATGTATCTCCCCTCCTCCCTCCCACCACTGCCGTCCTTACCACTGTCGTCCTTAAATACTCTGAAAGCTGTGACGGGAGGTCAGTACTCCGCAAGGTGGATAGCCCACCTGCTGTTAACCTTCTCCTCTACTTCCCACTTCTGAAATTTACCTTGTACTATACCCTTCTTCCACTCTCAGAGCTACTGCTCTCTTCTCTCTGTATAACCAACCAACCGGGAGGTCAGTACTGATCATAACCTCAAAGGAAGTATTGCGACTGGACCCATGGATATACATATTTTCATTCTTCAGCTGCTGGTGTTATTTTTGAGTATGTTTCTTGTGTTGGTTTAAAATAAGTTTTGTTGATGATCATTTTATATTTGATAAAACTTAGTTATATATTAGTGTAATTGGTATACTATTTCTCTGACTGAGTTTGATACTTAGTATAATTCTATATTTGATCTCTGATAACTTGCTTGTTTCAGATATCCGAGATCTACGTGGAGTAACTACTGACAAAGTTTCAGCGGCGGGATGAATTGAGTCTCACTCTAGCTGAAAGTGGTCCATTCCAGCTTCACCCACGGCACAGTGACCTACCTACCTTGGTTATGTGGGCAGCTAAGGACGAACCCGGCTAGTGGGGAAGATTCAGAGGAGCGTTAACTGCTGTATTTACTTAACTTTAGATATGATCTACATACTTCTACAATAAACTTGATTTTAACTTTAAACCCCGTTTTTAGTTACTTTAATAACGGTTTTCTGGGGCGGTTTAGATCAACTTAAGACTAGACTTGACATTTGAGTTTCAAATAACTTGTATACAATTTACCAGCTTAAATAATTTAGGTTTACATAAGATCGTGGGGGGACTACCCTAGATCATTCTAGATGATCCTTATTTCGGCTTTAAGACGCCACCCGACCATCTAGCACAATACATTTACTTGGTAGCTTCAATCGAGCAATGTGTGAACTCTAACTTTCATCCATCTGAAGCTTTCCACCTGAATCCATGTACGAATGGAATCTCGAGCCTAGAGCAAAGAATTTTTTAACTGATCATTGGTTCTCTGCTAAGGAAGCAATACTAAACTTAATATGCCTTACCAATGAGGATAGTGGACATATATCGTTACTGCACCTGGTGTCCATAGCCACTTTGTCAAACCTGCACACGAGTCCACCTGGTCCCATAACTCGTCGAAAGCTGGCAGTTTAGGTGGCCGAATTTACTGTTGAATACATGGAAGACGCTGTGTGGTCATGATACAACCGACTCTATACTTGTTAATGTAAATGCTCCATCAATTCTTCTTGTCTTTGAACCCCCTGTGCTTTCTCATACTCTTAATTCCATGTTACCCTTCCCAATTCACAATCGGTATAAATGAAAAGGTGGTTGTTCAGTGGCCAGTAATTATGGTGGAAGACCCACTTGGTGAATACCCGATGTTGGAACAATTCTGTATTCGAGGCCAGATTCTTGCTACCACAATGATACGAAGTGGGAGGATAAACAAGGAAAATGGAGTCCATAAAATACTTATATAACCTAGCCCAACAAAGTACATGGTCTGGCTACTGAGGAATGTCTGCAGCACAACACTAACGCCTACATTAACCCCCGACCACTCGAAGTAGCTTCTCCTTCACAACCACTAGGCACCTGTACTGGTAGCTCATCACCTGAATCTGTAGGCAGCAGCGTTTCTGGAACAATCCACTCCTACTGCAGATGTTTGGGAACTCCATTGGCCACCACGTCTGAGCTCACTCGTCTTGGGTGGTAGATTTACGTAACTTGTTACCTTGAGTATAGCTGTACTACTACACCCTCCACCACTGCTAGTACTCGTCACCATAATTACTACTGTACTTATTACAGTACTACCACTACAGTAACGTACTCCCAACCTCCATTACTGTACTGTCATTCACATTATATTACAATATTCCGACACAAGAAACCGTTCATTGTTTAACCCTTCACTAATAGTCCTCACAGCTACAGTAGATATATCTCCCTACAGTATATACCCCGGTACCCTTAGTAGGTAGATACACAAGGGGATACAGACGGGATATACTATAACACTATATTTAGCAGAAAATACAGCAGATAAACTGAATTACAACTCCTAACTGGGGCTGACATGTGACAAGTTTTGTTGCTGTACAGAAGTTATATACACCAAGAGAGAGAGGGGGAGGGGGCCTCAAACTGTACAAGACAAAGAACAAATTAATGGAAAGTGGAAGCAAACCATAAGTTGCAATTATACTGTATAACAAATACAACTAATAAAAAAATCTGGAGAACAATTACAAGTAGTGCCAATAAACTTGGAATAATAAAAAAAAGTAACTGAAAAAACTGCTATATTAAGTACATTTGAGAAACAAACATACACTTGGAAATTTATAGTCAAATGCGAGACTGGGGGTAAGTTAGGCATTATGTTATACACACAATTATGTTGTATCAATGTATTGAAATATACAGCTCTGTTACGTCACCCTCAGACTGTCCCAGCTTCGTCCGCGCTCGTCCCGGACACTCGACTCTGGAGCCGGTGCTCTCGCTCTCCTCCGGACTGACTGTTCATAATACCTGAGATTTCTATCGTTATTTACAGAAGCTGGTCGGGCTACGGTGATTGACATTATGCGTATCGGGTTTATTTCTATATCTACAAACGTGTAAATACATTAAGTACTCTTTTGTAAGTTTCCATTCATTGCACTGTCAATGGCGATTTTTGCACCTCTTTACTGGGAGAGCGATCTTAATAATACGATAATGCACACGATTCTGCGACGTCGGAGCGTCGGGGATCTCACGGGCTGAACACACTGAGCGTGCGCATGAGAGCGGTGAGTACGCCGGCCAGGTTGGTGGCCTGAGTCATGAGGGTGTTCATGGAAGGATGGTCCATCCAGCGCACAGCGCCGCCCGGACGGTGGACTGGTAGGTGGTGGCCACGTCCTTCACCTTCACTACCACGTTCTGAGTCTGGAGAGGCGTGGTCGTGTGCCGCACCACCTGCTGGGCCACGTCCACCATGCGCAGCATCAGCTTCATACACGTCGACAGACACTGCAATAATGTGTCTTCGGATTCTGTGGCCGACTTGACGAATAACTTCGAGGCCGTTACGAACCGTCTCGATTCACTGGTGAGAGCCTCTCTGGCCTACTGGAACTTTGCCTCGTCTTGAGTGGCGGTGCCGCCACAACGCTGAGCTTCTGTGCAGGTCGCTACCATCTCCGTCGGGGACTGACCGACCACTCCCGTAAAACGGCGGAAGGCATCTCTAGACGCCGGAGGCATCACTTCAATGTCTTCTGCTTCTTCTAACGAATCTTGATCGAAGCTACCAGAGTCCGGGGAATCGTCCGGATCCGTGCAGTTGACCGTCTTGTTTTTGGGAGAGAGTTTTGGCGACTTCTTGGTTCAGGCGGTTTTTAAGAGCCACGCTGGAATTATGCAGTCTGGGCGTTCTCGAAGCAGTGGAATTTTTGTCGGCGGTTCGCACGGGACTTTTGATGCCGTTGGTGGTGGCCGGCGGCGATGCGGGAACTCTCCGAGCCGGCGACTGACTATTCTTGGCGGGGAGCCGAGGCTTCGGTTCGTCCGCATCGGCTGGCTGCCTTACGAGTGACTCTGGGACTCTTTTGGGGGGAGCGAGTACCCTCTCGAGGCAGTGCTGGATTTAGACCTGTGGAGGCCCATGGGCAGCCAGCCTCTTTGTGGAGGGCCCCCTCATTATAACTACCCAAGAGGGTGGGGTGGCGAGTGAAGCGAGCCTAAACATCTGGGCGTTCCGGGGGGCGCTATAAGCCCCCGGGAAAATTGTGAAATTTGAGCACTTCTTTGGAGAATTTTGAAGCCATATGCAGTTATATTGAGGAAATTAGAACATTGAGACATTTTTAATTAACTGTATATTTATTGATAGAGTACAAATTCCAAACACACACACAAAAGTGAGACATGACTGGAGTCATTCATGTGGTTTCAAGTCGGTTCATAGGAAAACCAGGTTTTCATGAATTTCAAGGAGTAGCTAGCCTAATTTCTATCACGCTTCTTGCTGAACATAGTTTTACGTGATGGAATAGATAAACATGAATTTTAAAGAATGAAAATAAAAATAATCCAAATAAATAAAATATTGTAAGATGTGGAGGCCCCTGGGCAGCTGCCCACTTTGCCCACTCCTGAATCCAGCCCTGCCTCGAGGAGAAGTGGGACTGCTCGCGGGAGCCTTACCGCCGGTAGGTCCGGAAGGAGCCATTAATTTGCCCGAAGGACGCAGACGGTGTGTGCCTGGCAGATTATTCGTAGGAGAAGTAATGGGCTGAGCTGTGGCTTGCGAAGTCTGGAAGGCACCGAGGGTGGCCGCTCCGAGTTATCTGGCGAGGGACTCCTTACGCGCTGGTGATGGTGAACGAAGGCCTTTGTTCTGCATACCTGCCTTCACATTGTCCTGAGGAAGAGAAATTTTATTTACTAAAATTAACAGATAATGCTTCATACATATTGCACGCACGCACGCACCATCAATTTTCTCCAGTTCTTCAATCAGCCAAATTTATTAACATATTCAATTTTCTTTACTCAACCAACCACATCAACAGCACCAACCTCAATTATCATCCCATCCTGGCAAACACCAAACAATCATGGTGACACTACATATCCTACTATAATCTTACTTTCATCAGCAACAACTTCTCCTCTCCCTCACATACAGTACACTGCCTATAGACAACAATCAGTATTTATCTAATACATTTTCTAACGTTCCTACATTGCTTTTCTAACGACTCTATCCGGGTCCTTAAATATCATAAATACATTATCGATTTCATTAGATAATTTTACATATAAGTTCTATGCTCCTTAATTGAAAAAGTGACCCACATAATCTCTTCCAAGTCTGGTTCCAAACTCTTCTTCCACTAATACACTTTTCCTACCTTATATCTCAAAATCTTCCCTCTGTCATTCTATTGATTCTTTATTAAACATAATCAATACACTTTTGTTATTCTATTAAAAACAAGATTTATAACATCCCTATTCTGTATTTTTCTAGGTAAATAGACAGTTTCAATATGATTACTAAAGAGATCCCATCTAACCGTTTCCTCTCTTTTCAGTTTTCTTTTATCACATTGAATCTTTATTTCTCTCAGTGTTAAACAGGATAACTCTGCCTCTCAGCTGTTACATTTACCAACTTCTCACAATACAACCTTTACCTCCCTCTACCCTCGTCTTTTTTTCATATTGTATCCATGCTACCGATCGTATAAAGAATTAAACACATCAGTACATAAAATCAATTTCTTTTCCAATTCCCAAAAATAGAGAATATATTCACCTCCATCATTGCTGTAAGTTATCATCTGCTTCAATTCATTTAGCAAGACAGTAATGTACAAAAAAACAAACAAATCACAAAAATAATAAAACAAGGCAGGTGACCTCAAGACTGGCTGAGCTGTAGTTCATTAACGATGTTTAGAGATTTATTGAAAATGTTATGAGTAATTCTTCAGTAGAGGAATTCACTGGAGGACGACCTGAGAGAATCGTTACTGGAGGCTACGCTTTGTTTGGAGGGGGACCCCGGGGAGGCTTTGGCTTGGCTGACGTCTTCGCTGAAGGCCTTGGCTTTGGTGCTCGACTTCAGGATGGTGTAACTGGCGTGACTCGTCATGTCGTCTTGAGAGGCAGACTTGGAGAGGTTACCTGTGCTCATAGATATACTTCTCTGGATTTTTGACGAGGGAGGAGAAGGCTTGGATTTCTTTGGGTTAGTCAGAGTGCCGGTTCGTGTGATGGGCGTTCGTGGAGGAGGGGGAGGTGGAGAGTCCTCCTATTCTCCCTCTGCCTTACTGGTTGGCACGGTCTTTTGGCGCTGAAGAGAAGAGGCGGTCCAGTTTCCCCCAGAGCTGAAGGTTCGTACTCTGGCCGTGACCGACGGATGCTTGGAGTCGCCGTTCTCCCGACTTCCGCCGGTATTTTTGGCACTCGTCATTTGTTGAGTGTCGAAACTTTTGAACATCTTATCATTTTCCTCTACAGTAATGCCTGTGCCAATTTGGCATGCAGTTCATGTCCTACATTAGAATTATTTGATCTCGGTAGCAACTGACGATTGTCTACGGAGGCACTTGAGGTAGGCAGACTACCGTAGGCAGTCCTGGGAGGAACTTCGAAGCGCTTCTGCAGAGATGCGACCTTCCCCGCTAGGTTGGCACGCTTGGCCATCGTCTCTGAGCTGACGTGCACCTCGCCGATGTCGTGGTCCTTCTCCCCGACCTCCATGTCGCTGTTGTCCTCGCACACCATCTGTAACGATAAACCAATTTAGCTCATTTTTGTACTAAAAAATTATATCTTAAAGTAAATACCTCCGACATCACTGTTTGTGATATACATTCAGAAGGAAAGAACTAACAGCAAATACTTTAGGTAAAAACAAACATTTGCTGGTACAGCAGTAATGAGTGTATCATGGGTTTGAGTCCTGGCTGAGACACACATGAGAAGGGTGTTATCCAGTGACACTCCCAAATATTACAGATTTCTTCCTGTACGAACACCTAACACTCGTGTTCACAACAAATTAAAAAAGAACAGACCAACTGGCCCAGCAGCTAATATACTTTTAAGTGGTGGAATGATAAATTAATAAATTAACAATATTCTTTTATTACAGGAGAAATCACAATAAAACTCAACCATTTTAGCCCATTGAGTAACACATTTCTCCAACTTGAAAACACTGTCTGACATTACCCATAATAAAACACCTAGAGTGATACTCCTCCTTAAAGAGATAAACAACAACCTGAGAGTCATACATACCACCAGGAAATGTGATTTTAAATGGCCTCCCTGTTTTCCTAAGTACCGTATTGTGTCGTATAATACTGTACAGTATTTATTATAAACCCATAACTAATTATTACACAGTGCGGTAATCTTCTTACACGATGATGTATGTTACACTGTACGGTAAATCAATAACATCTATGAACAGAAACAAATTCATTTAGTTCAGACAAACACTTCCACAGTACACTTACAGTAATACAGTATTGCATTTAATTGTAGAAAATTAGATGAACCTCACAACAACTCACCCTACTGATTCCTTCTTTGGCTCCGTATAATGTCGAACGACCTGTTGTCCTTCTCGTCCGAGGGTGGAGGAGGCGGCGGGATAATAAACGCAGAGATGTCGTACTCGCATGGGCGTCCGCAGGGAGTGGCAAGGGGCATTTGCCCCCCCGGAAAATAAAAAATTTGAAAAAATTACATGGAAAATACAAAATGAATAAAATAAACATTTCTCAACAGTTCATTCAGTTAGAGCAGGTTACTACTCTTGGAACAGGAATTGGAGCCGTCGGGGATCTCTTCCGAAATTGTCAATGACCCACGACCTTCTGAAAACTAGGCTTGAAAACATTAACTAACCTATGGTAGTCAGTGCTGAAAGTTGTTTTTTCTGTGTTGTTTTGCAGTTAGTTCAAAGGGCCGCAACCAAGATGGGTCGTCCTAAGATTAGCAACACTCGGCTGCGCCAGGGTAACGATAAGGTGTTCGGGGTTCGGATGCCTCTGCCATCTAACAAGTTGCCTCTGAACAAGGAAGTTGGAAGTGCCCTGGCTTATGAAGCAGAAAACGAGAGGTTAAGGAGAAGAACAAATGCTTTTGATTATATGGATGCCACCAACAAGGTGACTGAGAAGGTACTGGATGTGTATAGGAAGGCCACTGTCCCCACTATCTCTGAAATCAGGGTGAAAATGAGAGTCCACGACCTGTGGAGGATGCGGAGGGAGACGATGATGATGAAGGGAAATGGACAGAAACAGAAAAGGAAGAAAACGAAGAACGGGAAGCTGAAGATGAGGTTCGAGGATATAGCTGAGAAGTTGTTTGATGTGGCAGACGACAGCAAAGTGCACGAACGAGAGAAAAGCTTCCTGGCAGCCCAGAGGAAACCGGGAAGGGAGGGCTGCATTGATGGCGTTGACAAAATTGTGACTGCCAAGCTGAAAGAAGAGAGGGAGAAGGAAGCGAAGAGGGCAAAGAAAAGGGCTGAGGAAGAGAGGAAAACTGAGAAGATGAGGTCAAAGAGTAAGGAGGAGATGGAGAGGATGTCGTGTAAAGTGTCGGCAGGGGTTGACAGTGCTCAGGAAGAAGATAGTGATAATAAGGATGTCAATGACAATGAGTTCAAGGCTATGGTCGACAGGAGAGCAAGATCAGAGAAAAGGAAAAGGGAGAAAGAAGCCGAGGACAGGATCGGAGAAACTGCTGACAGGTTCAAGGTATCCAATGATGCAGTGGCTCACATCGCAAACACCATCAGAGCTGCAGACAACATCATAACTGAAGGGGACAAGTCTAAAGTGACTAACTGGAAGAAAGTGGAGAGAGTCAGGAAGAGGTCACTAGAACAGAAAAAAGAAAAGTTCAGGGGATTCAAGGTCAGAGGTCTCATGGTAGATGAGAGGATCAATGAGAACAAGATAGTGACTGGTGTAGGTGAGAAGAACCACAAGAGATTCGCCATGGAAAAGAGGGAAGACTGTGCAGTTATCGGCTTCCATGTTCCATGAGCGGGAATGTCCTGAATTCATTCCACGGAATCTATCCACGCCGTTGGTAATATTGGGCCCTGGTTTTCGAAATATACGTATGTGGTGACTTGCAGCAAAAATATCGGCATAATTTGTAGCGCATTGAGTTGTAAAACAATAGCATATTATGAACCAGTGTACACAGTAGTCGAATAATCCAATTCAATAACTTGATTTTAACAGGTTGTGCCACATTGCCAGTCCCTTTATTATTTACAGTTTTTTCGCGTTTTTCATGCCAAACCCAAAAGTATCCACAAACCTTCTAATGCAATGATGTAAAAAACTCAAACATATTCGGAATTAGCGTGGCCGATAGACAAATAATCCAACCCAAGCAATTAGATTTTGAAAACTTTTGCAAAACTGTCACTCCCTAGTAGTCACTGTAAACATTGATAAATATTTCGTTCCACTGATGTTTCTGTGGTATTATATGCTAATTCTGCTCTAGATATGACTGAATAATGCAAATAAAGGTCTCACACAAAAGCTCTAGTGGTTATAATTTCGTATAAATAGCCGCAACACAGAAGGAATGAACGAAAAAACACTATCTTCCACGCCATATATCATGACATTCGATCAATCGTGTGTCTTCTACCTGAAGAATTGTTAACATTTTGTTCTGTTATTTACAGTAATCTTAGCAAAAAGATGTCTTCACACTTCACACGTCGAATTCAGGATAACATTGCCCCCCCTGCATTTTTTTCTGCTGATGCCCATGCGTACTCGGTCCCCATCTTACGGTTCTCCGCGCACGTCTGAAGGTTCTGTAAACGGCATCGTATATACAGAACAATTCTCTATTTATAAATAAGGGAATATCTTGGAGTTTCATGTACTGTATAGTCATCAAAATGGATAAAAACAGCAGCAGTATAATGAATGCATAATCACTACACTACTTACCACACCTCCTTCAGGTGGTGGAGGAATGGTAAGGTTTGCAATGAAGGAATCTATATCTTCGCCCTCCTCTAAGTGAATGCCGAGCTGGCGTAAGGCGGCCAAGGTGAAGCTTGGATCCCTCGCTCCTCCGTTGCCACCCAAGCTTTTGTCGACTACCGCTCCTCCGGTCAGTGGGGAGAAGACGGAGTCACTGAAGACGATGCTGATATTAAGGCTGGTCGGGGAGGTGCTTGTCCTCCGTGTCACTTGCTCCTGCTGGGCACGTGTAAGACGAAGCTCAAGACCCAATGCTGGTTTTTATTACAGTGACTTATCGTTGTTTTACCTGATCCTTCACGTACAATTTTATTTATAGAGAACACGTCCTTGATTTTAATGTATACAAGTTTGTTACCTTACAACCTGAGTTATAAATCTTTTATATCTGGTATGAATTCTACCCCTGAAAAAATCCCAAATTAATGAGTCAAAATAAGTCTCTAAGTTAATATGTCAGTGTACGATGTGGGTAAAGAGGTCCCCCTAGTGTGTGGGTAGAAAGGTGCCCCTGGTGTATGGGTAGAGTGGTGCCGCTGGTGTGTGGGTAGAGAGGTGCCCCTGGTGTGTGCGTAGAGAGGTGTACCTGGTGTGTGGGTAAAGAGGTGCCCCTGGTGTGTTGGTAGACGGGTGCCCCTGTGTGTGGGTAGAGAGGTGTCCTTGGTGTGTGGGTAGAGTGGTGCCCTGGTGTGTGGGGTGTCTTGGTGTGTGGTGGTGGTGCCCTGGTGTGTGGGTAAAGAGGTGCCCCTGGTGTGTGGGTAGAGAGGTGCCCCTGGTGTGTGGGTAGAGAAGTGCACCTGGTGTGTGGGTAGAGAGGTGCCCCTGGTGTGTGGGTAGAGAGGTGCCCCTGGTGTGTGGGTAGAGAAGTGCACCTGGTGTTTGGGTAGAGTGGTGTCCCTGGTGTGTGGGTAGAGTGGTGCCCCTGGTGTGTGAGGTGCACCTGGGAGTGTCAGCGGTGCACCTGGGAATGTCTGAGGTGTACCTGGGAGTGTCTGAGGTGTACCTGGGAGTGTCAGGGGTGTACCTGGGAGTGTCATGGAGTACCTGGGAGTGTCGGAGGTGTACCTGGGAGTGTCAGGGGTGTACCAGGGAGTGTCAGAGGAGTACCTGGGAGTGTCATTGGAGTACCTGGGAGTGTCAGAAGAGGTGTACCTGGGAGTATCAGTGGAGTACCTGGGAGTGTCAAAGGTATACCTGGGAGTGTCAGGGGTGTACCAGGGAGTGTCTGAGGAGTACCTGGGAGTGTCACAGGTGTACCTGGGAGTGTCAGGGGTGTACCTAGGAGTGTCTCAGGTTTACCTGGGAGTGTCTCAGGTGTACCTGGAAGTATCAGAGGTGTACCTGGGAGTGTCTGAGGTGTACCTTGGAGTGTCTGAGGTGTACCTGGGAGTGTCTGAGGAGTACCTGGGAGTGTCTGAGGTGTAACTGGGAGAGTCACAGGAGTACCTGGGAGTGTGAGAGGTGTACCTGGTTGTGTGAGAGGTGTACCTGGGAGTGTCTGAGGTGTACCTGGGAGTATCAGAGGTGTACCTGGGAGTGTCGGAGGTGTACCTGGGAGTGTCAGAGGTGTACCTGGGAGTGTCAGAGGTGTACCTGGAAGTGTCGGAGGTGTTCCTGGGAGAGTCAGGGGTGTACCTGGGAGTGCCAGGGGTGCAACTGGAAGTGACGGAGGTGTAACTGGGAGTGTGAGAGGTGTACCTGGGAATGTCAGACGTGTACCTGGGAGTGTCAGAGGAGTACCTGGGAGTGTCATAGGAGTACCTGGCAGTGTCAAGGGTGTACCTGGGAGTGTGAGAGGTGTACCTGGGCGTGTCAGAGGTGTGCCTGGGAGTGTCTGATGTGTACCTGGGAGTGTCTGAGGTGTACCTGGGAGTGTCAGGGGAGAACCAGGAAGTGTAAGAGGTGTACCTGGGAGTGTCAGAGGTGTACCAGGGATTGTCAGAGGAGTACCTAGGAGTGTCAGAGGTGTACCTGGGAATGTCAGAGGTGTACCTCGGAGTATCGGAGGTTTAACTGGGAGTGTCGGAGATGTACCTGAAAGTGTCGGAGGCGTACCTGGGAGTGTCAGAGGTGTACCTGAGAACGTCAGGTGTGTACCTGGGAGTGTCAGAGGTGTACCAGAGAGTGTCAGAGGTGTACATGGGAGTGTCAGAGGTGAACCAGAGAGTGTCAAAGGAGTACCTGGGAGTGTCAGAGATGTACCTGGGAGTATCGGAGGTGTACCTGGGAGTGTCAGACGTGTACCCGGGAGTATCAGAGGTGTACCTGGGAGTGTCAGGGGTGTACCTGGAAGTGTCAGGGGTGTAACTGGAAGTGACGGAGGTGTAACTGGGAGTGTCAGAGGTGTACTGGGAATGTCAGAAGTGTACCTGGGAGTGTCAGAGGAGTACCTGGGAGTGTTAGAGGAGTACCTGGGAGTGTCAGGGGTGTACCTGGGAATGTCAGAGGTGTACCTGGGAGTGTAAGAAGTGTACCTGTAAGTATCGGAGGTGTACCTGGGAGTGTCGGAGGTGTACCTGGGTGTGTCTGAGGAGTACCTGGGAGTGTAAGTGTTGTACCTGGAGGCAAAACAGGGAGCCAGAGGCATAAATGGGAGTGTCAGAGGTGTACTGGAGTGTCAGAGGTGTACCTGGGAGGCCAGAGAACCAGGGAGTGTCAGAGGAGTACCTTGGGAGGTCAGAGGTGTACCTGGGAGTATCAGAGGTACTCAGTGCTTGGGGTGTACCTGGAGTGTCAGGGGTGTAACTGGACTGAAAAACTGGGAGTGTCAAAGGTGTACCTGGGAGTGTCAGAGGTGTACCTGGGAGTGTCGGAGGTGTTCCTGAGAGTGTCAGGCGTGTACCTGGGAGTGTCAGATGTGTACTGGGAGTATCAGAGGTGTACCTGGGAGTGTCAGAGGAGTCCCTGGGAGTGTCAGGGGTGTACCAGAGAGTGTCAGAGGAGTACCTGGGAGTGTCAGGGGTGTACCTGGGAGTGTCGGAGGTGTACCTGGGAGTGTCGCAGGCGTACCTAGGAGTGTCAGAGCAGTTCCTGGGAGTGTCAGTGGAGTTCCTGGGAGTGTCAGAAGTGTACCTGGGAGTGTCAGTGGAGTACCAGAGAGTGCTAGAGGAGTACCTGGGAGTGTCAGGGGTGTACCAGGGAGTGTCAGGAGTACCTGGGAGTGACAGAGGTATACCTGTGAGTGTCAGAGATGTACCTGGGAGTGTCAGAGGTGTACCTGGGAGCAAGCCCAAGGTGTACCTGAGTACCTGAGGTGGAAGCCTGGAGTGTCAGGAGGAGAACCAGGGAGGGGAGGCACTTGGGAGTGTCAGTGGTGTACCAGGGAGTGTCAAAGGTGTACCTGGGAGTGTCTCAGGTTTACCTGGGAGTGTCTCAGGTGTACCTGGGAGTATCAGAGGTGTACCTGGGAGTGTCTGAGGTGTACCTGGGAGTGTCTGAGGTGTACCTGGGAGTGTCTGAGGTGTAACTGGGAGATTCACAGGAGTGCCTAGGAGTGTGAGAGGTGTACCTGGGAGTGTGAGAGGTGTACCTGGGAGTGTCTGAGGTGTACCTGGGATGCTCATGTACCAGGGAGGTCAGAGGAGTACCTGGGAGTGTCAGAGGTGTACCTGGGAGTGTCAGGAGGTACCCATGCCGAGGTGTACCTGGGAGTGTCAGGAGGTGTACCTGGGAGGTTGTGAGGTGTACCTGGGAGTGTCAGAGGTGTACCTGGGAGGTCAGAGGTGTACCTGGGAGTGTCAGAGGTGTACCTGGGAGTGTCAGAGGTGTACCTGGGAGTGTAGAGACCTATGCCTGGGAGGCCGGAGGTGTACCTGGGAGTATTGAGGTGGAAGATGCACCGATAACGGTGTAACTGGGAGCACGAGGAGCACCTGGGAGGCAATGCACAGAGGCCGAGGCCGAGGACCTGAGCGGAGGCACTGGGAGATAGAACTGGGAGCAGAGGCCTGAATGGGAGGAGGACTGGGAGGCTTAACATGAGTGCTGGAGGGAGGGAGACAGAGTGTAAAGGGAGGTGACCTGGGATGCTCAGAGGATTAAGAGCCTGGGAAAATCCAGGTGTGCCCGGAGCTGAGCTGTGTATGCTTGGAGCATGCCTGCAAAGGTGTACCTGGGAGTGTCAGTGGTGTACCTGGGAGTGTCAGAGGTACCTGGGAATGTGAGGTACCTGGGAGTGTCAGAGGTGTACCTGGGAGTGTCTGAGGTGTACCTGGGAGTGTCAGAGGCGTACCTGGGAGTGTCAGGGGCGTACCTGGGAGGTCAGGGGCGTACCTGGGAGTGTCAGGGGCGTACCTGGGAGTGTCAGGGCGTACCTGGGAGGCCAGGGGTGTCCTTGGGAGGTCAGCGTACCCTGGGAGTGTCAGGGGTGTACCTGGGAGTGTCAGGGTGTACCTGGGAGGTCAGGGGTGTACCTGGGAGAGTCAGGGTGTACCTGGGAGTGTCAGGGGTGTACCTGGGAATGTCAGGTGTACCTGGGAATGTCAGGGGTGTACCTGGAGTGTCAGGTGTATCCTGGGAGGCATCGAGTGCACCTGGGAGTGTCAGGGTGTACCTGGAGTGTCAGCGGTGTACCTGGGAGGCTGTATGGTGTACCTGGGAGTGTCAGGAGGTGTACCTGAGTGTCTGAGGTGTACCTGGGAGTGTCAGAGTGTGCACCTGGGAGTCAGAGGTGTACCTGGGAGTGTCAGAGGTGTACCTGGGGAGTGTGAGGTGTACCTGGGAGTGTCAGAGGTGTACCTGGGAGTGTCAGAGGTGTACCTGGGAGGCCAGAGGTGTGCCTGGAGAGTGTCAGACGTGTGCCTGAGAGTCAGACGTGTGCCTGGGAGTGTGAGGGGTGTACCTGGGATTGTCTGGGGTGTAACTGGGAGTGTCAGGTGTACCTGGGATTGTCTAAACTGGGAGGCCAGGGTGTACATGGGAGTGGTCGGTGTACCTGGGAGTGTCTGAGGAGTACCGTGAGTGTCAGAGGTGTACCTGTGAGTGTCAGGGTGTGTACCAGTGAGGTCAGAGGAGTACCTGGGAGTGTCAGAGGTGTACCTGAGTGTCTGCGGTGCACCTGGGAGTGTCTGCGGTGCACCTGACCGTGGTGCACCTGGGAGTGTTCACAGTGCACCTGGAGTGTCAGCGGTGCACCTGGGAGTGTCACAGGGCACCTGGAGGTCAGGGTGCACCTGGGAGTGTCAGCGGTGACCTGGAGTAAGCCAGCGTGCACCTGGGAGTGTCAGCGGTGCACCTGGGAGTGTCACGTGCACCTGGGAGTGTCAGCGTGCACCTGGAGTGTCAGCGGTGCACCTGGGAGTGTCAGCGGTGCACCTGGAGGTCAGCGGTGCAACTGGGAGGGTCGCGGTGCACCTGAGTCACGTGCACCTGGGAGGTCAGCTGTGCACCTGAGGGGTCACGGTGCACCTGGGAGGGTCAGCGGTGCACCTGGGAGGGCCAGCGGTGCACCTGGGAGGTCAGCAGCACCTGGAACAGCGGTGCACTGGGAGGTCACGGTGCACCTGGGAGGGTCAGCGTTAACGTTAAATGGCGTTAAACCAAGGTAAATGGCGTTAAACCTAACGTTAAATGGCGTTAAACCAACGTTAAATGACGCAAACTAACGTTAAATGGCGTTAAACTAACGTTAAATGGCGTTAAATTAACGTTAAATGGCGTTAAACCAATGGTAAATGGCGTTAAAACCAACGTTAAATGGATTAAAACAACGCTAAATAGCGTTAAACCAACGGTAAATGGCGTTAAACTAACGTTAAATGGCGTTAAACCAACGTTAAATGACGTTAAACTAACGTTAAATGGCGTTAAACTAACGTTAAATGACGTTAAACTAACGTTAAATGGCGTTAAACTAACGTTAAATGGCGTTAAACTAACGTTAAAAGGCGTTAAACTAACGTTAAATGGATTAAATTAACGTTAAATGAAGTTAAACTAACGTTAAATGGCGTTAAACTAACGTTAAATGCCGTTAAATAAAACGTTAAATGAAGTTAAAGTAACGTTAAATGGCGTTAAACTAACGTTAAATAGCGTTAAATTAACGTTAAATGACGTTTAAGTAACGTTAAATGGCGTTAAACTAACGTTAAATGGCGTTAAACTAACGTTAAATGGCGTTAAACTAACGTTAAATGGCGTTAAACTAACGTTAATTGGCGTTAAAATAACGTTAAATGGCGTTAAACTAACGTTAAATGACGTTAAACTAACGTTAAATGGCGTTAAATTAACGTTAAATGAAGTTAAACTAACGTTAAATGGCGTTAAACTAACGGTATTTGGAGTGTCAGAGGTATCTGAAGAAGGTCAGAGGTGTACCTAGGAGCATGAGAGGTGTACCTGGGAGGCCAGGAAGGTACCTGGGTGTGTGAGAAGTGTACCTGGCAGTGTCGGAGGGTACCTGGGAGGCCGGAGGTGCACTGGGAGGCCGGAAGCCTGGGAGTGTCAGAGGCACTTGGGAGGTCACAGGTGCACCTGGGAGTCTGAGGTGTTACTGGGAGGTCTGAGCTTTACTGGGAGTGTCTGAGATGTACCACAGTGTCTGAGGCATACCTGGCATCAGCGTGCACCTGGGAGCAGCTGAAGGTACCTGGGAGCATCATTGTGTACCTGGAAGTGTCAGGGGTGTACCGAAGTGTCAGAGGTGTATCTGGGAGTGCCAAGGTGTACCTGGAAGTGTCAGAGGTGGTACCTGGGAGGTCAGAGGGTACCTGGGAGTGTCAGAGGTACCTGGGAGTCTGTGGGAGGTGTACTATAGCATCAGTGGTGTACCTGGGAGTGTCAGAGTTGTACTTGGGAGTGTGATTAGGTACCAAGGAGTGTCAGAGGTGTACCTGGGAGAGTCAGAGGTGTTCCTGAGAGTGTCAGAGGTGTACCTGGGAGGCCAGAGGTGTACCTGGGAGGCAGAGGTACCTGAAAGTGTCAGAGGTGTACCTGGGAGTGTCATTGGTGCCTGGGAGTGTCATAGGGTGTACCAGGAGTGTCAGTGTACCTGGGAGTGTCATTGGTGTACCTGGGAGTGTCAGAGGTGTACCCAAAGTGTCTGGGTGTACCTGAAGTGTCAGGGGTGTACCTGGGAGTGCCTGAGGTGTACCTGGAGTGTCTGAGGCACCTGGGAGTATCTGAGCTGTACCTGGGAGTGTCTGGAGGTGTACCTGGTAGTGTCTGAGGTGTACCTGGCAGTGTCTTAGGTACCTGGCAGTGTTCGAGGTGTACCTGGGAGGTCAGAGGTGTACCTGGGAGGCCAGAGGTGTTCCTAGGAGTGTCGGAGGAGTACTGGAGCGTCAAAGGAGTACCTGGGAGTGTCAGAGGTGAACCTGGAAGTGTCTGAGGTGTTCCTTGAGGTCTGAGGTACCTGGAAGTGTCTGAGGTGCACATGGAATGTCAGGAGGTGTATCTTGCAGTGTCAGCGGTGTACCTGGGAGTGTCACGGTGTACCTGGATTGTCAGAGGTATACCCATGTACCAGAGGTAATGGGAGTGTCAAAGGTGTACCTGGGAGTGTTCAGAGGTGTACCGGGAGTGTCAGAGGTGTACCTGGTAGTGTCAGTGGTGTACCTGGGAGTGTGAGAGTTGTACTTGGGAGTGTGATTGGTGTACCTGGAGTGTCAGAGGTGTATCTGGAAGTGTCCGAAGTTTTGGGAATATCAGAGGTGTACCTGGAGTGTCAGGGGTGTACCTGAGTGTCAGGGGTGTAACTGGGAGTGTCGGAGGTAACTGGGGTGTCAGTGCACCTAGGAGTGTCAGAGGCGTACCTGGGAGTGTCAGAGTAGCACCTGGGAGTGTCTGAGCTGTACCTGGGAGGTCTGAGGTGCACCCAGTGTCTGAGGTGTACGTGGCAGTGGTTCCAGGTGCCTGGCAGTGTCTGAAGTGTACCTGGGAGTGTCAGAGGTGTACCTGGGAGGCTGGGAGGTGTTCCTGGGAGGTCGGAGGAGCACTGGGAGCGTCAAGGAGTACCTTGGAGTGTCAGAGGTACCTGGGAGTGTCAGGTGTACCTGGGAGTGTTGGAGGTGTTCCTGGGAGTGTCTGAGGTGTACCTGGAAGTGTCTGAGGTGTACATGGAATGTCAGAGGTATCTGCAGTGTCAGCGGTGTACCTGGGAGTGTCACGGTGTACCTGGGATTGTCAGAGGTATACCTGGGCGTATCAGAGGTACCTGGGAGTGTCAGAGGTACCTCGGAGTGTCATTGGTGTACCTGGGAGGTCAGAGGTGTAAATGGAAGTGTCAGGG
>NW_024716425.1:0-17856 GCF_018991925.1 Homarus americanus | reverse complement strand
CTGAATAATTGAGGCAGATAGAAGACAAGTAGATACGAGGAGAGCAGTAGATATACAGTGTAGTAGGCAGCTGTCAAACAGGGAGGTACTACCGCCTGGGAAGATATTGGAAGCATAATGTGTTGTCTAATGGTAGACCCTGCTGCCATATGGCATCACGAATATTGTGACCAAGTCCCAGGTTGCTGATCTGACATTTTGCCTCATTTACACACAATTGCAGGGTCTCAATTGTTTCTCTTACTTGATAACACAACATACATATACTGTAGTGTAGCGTTTCCCACTATTGATTTTTTTCTTTGTATTTCTTTATTATTATTATTATTATTAGGGTTGTTATTATTATTATTATCATTATTATTTTATTTTACTTTTGATTAAAAATTTTATTTACTATGAATTACTGTATTATTTTTATTATTATTATTATTATTATTATTATTATTATTATTATTATTATTATTATTATTATTATTATTATTATCATTATCATTATTATTATTATTATTATTATTATTATTATTATTATTATTATTATTATTATTATAATAATAATATTTTCGCCCCCAGGTCCCGATGTGGGTCAGTGACCTGTGCCCGGGTGGGCTAATCCCCGTACCAAAAAAAAAAAAAACCCTCCGTGTATGATTTGAGAGACGAAGAAATCTGGGGTTGTTTTTATGATCCATTTTGATAGTCAGCGACAAACGACTTACTGTATTTGTGGTACATAAAGCGAATAAAGACAGTTTATGTTGTTTAAGAGCATTTCCGTTTCCAATAATATTTCATCATAACACAGTACTGAACATTGTAACTGTAAATACTTGTCTTTATGAATAACATTGCACATCTTATCTGGGGTCATTACGTAACTGACAGTATGTCTGTTTTTCAGTGCCGAATGGTCGGTCAGTCGACATATACTTCACACCTTGTCAGGACCCACCACTTACCTTCCCACACCTCCGACAGTTTTATAGGTAATACTTTAAGATGAGGAAACCATTAGTGTCCCGCCAGCTTGTCTGGACACAAACCCATAAATTTGGTGGTGAAGGAACGCTAGACAAGACTAAGTACACAGCCCATCAGTTAATGCCTTGGCTTCTTGCCAAAAGTTAACCACCAGCACTTAATTTGACAAACATATTGGATATAACTAAACTACGTAATCTATTAAATGCGGGAGTCAATTACTGTAATGCGGTGATAAGATGATAACTGAGGCCTGTGTTGTCGCCACCACTAAGAGGGGCCTCATAACGTTCCAGAAAACAAACTATTAATAACAATACTTCCCCTGTAAGATCGATATATTTATTAAGGAAGGTCTTAGTTTTCGTAGCAAAAAGTCCAGGAATAAAGATCATTTTAGTTAAGACGCAAAGACAAATCCCCGCTTCTCACTCAATTTAGGTAATGCAGTTGTTAGTAAACTGCTTCCCGCCTGAGTTAATGTGTATGAACATAACACTCTTACACCTGCTGTGTGTGCACTGTGCCGCACAGATGTCCCTCTTACATACCTGGACAGATATATTTACTTCAATAATTTATCTATTCAGGTAATTAGCGAAAATGTAGAAAACAATTCATTGTTATTTGTTTATTTCGAACATTATATCCAGCATTTTGAGCGAGTACACGTAATGAAATATGATTTATGTATTTGATAATGTTTTTCGAATCAATTTCCAAGAAGGATTACTTGTATATTTCATTCATAATCCTTGGTTTTAACAAAATTAACATATGTGTCAAACAGATGAAAAAAAAGGGTTTTACCAGGAAATAAATGTTTAACAGTCAATAAGAAAGCCTACAGCTACCTTCCTTATGTAACGCTGAAGGCTTATCCTCGGTATGTAAGATTATACGCTGTGAGACTTACAGCTAAGACTCCTGGAGTGAGCTTTAGTTAATGACAAAGTTCATAAGTGAGTGGGGGGTGAGTGGTGGCCAAGACGTGGAGGAGGGGGATATGTGGTGACCAAAACGTGGAGGAGAGGAGTGAGTGGTGGCCAAATCATGGTGGAGGGAGGTGAATGGTGGCCAAGACATGGAGGAGGGAAGTGCGTGTGGCCAAGACGTGGAGGAGGGAGGTGAGTGGTGGCCACGACGTGGAGGAGGGAAGTGCGTGTGGCCAAGATGTGGAGGAGGGAGGTGAGTGATGACCAAGACGAGGAGGAGGGAGGTGAGTGGTGGCCAAGACGTGGAGGAGGGAAGGCCAAGATGTGGAGGAGGAGGTGAGTGGTGGCCAAGACGTGGAGGGGGGAGGTGTGTGGTGGCCAAGACGTGAAGGAGGGAGGTGTGTGGTGGCCAAGACGTGAAGGAGGGAGGTGTGTGGTGGCCAAGAAGTGGAGGAGGGAGGTGTGTGGTGGCCAAGACGTGAAGGAGGGAGGTGTGTGGTGGCCAAGAAGTGGAGGAGGGAGGTGTGTGGTGGCCAAGACGTGGAGGAGGGAGGTGAGTGGTGGCCAAGACGTGGAGGAGGGAGGTGAGTGGTGGCCAAAACGTGGAGGAGGGAGGTATGTGGTGGCCAAGACGTGGAGGAGGGAGGTGTGTGGTGGCCAAGACGTGGAGGAGGGAGGTGAGTGGTGGCCAAAACGTGGAGGAGGGAGGTGGTACAAGACGTGGAGGAGGAGGTGGTACAAGACGTGGAGGAGGGGAGGGAAGCAAGACGTGGAGGGGAGGGAGGGTGGCCAAGATGTGGAGGAGGGAGGTGTGGTGGGCTAAGACGTGGAGGAGGGAGGTGAGGAAGGCAAGACGTGGAGGAGGGAGGTGAGGGTGGCAAAGATGTGGGAGGAGGGAGGCATAAAAAGGCAAGATGTGGGAGGAGGAGGTGGGGGAAGCAAGACGTGGGAGGGAGGGAGGTGAGGAAGCAAGACGTGGAGGGGGGGAGGTGAGTGGTGGCCAAGACGTGGAGGAGGAGGTAAGGGCTAAGACGTGGGAGGAGGGGAGGTGTAGGCCAAGACGTGGAGGAGGGAGGTGAGTGGTGGCCAAGACGTGGAGGGGGGAGGTGAGTGGTGGCCAAGACGTGGAGGAGGGAGGTATGTGGTGGCCAAGACGTGGAGGAGGGAGGTGTGTGGTGGCCAAGACGTGGAGGAGAGAGGTATGTGGTGGCCAAGACGTGGAGGTAATACTCACAACTTCTTCCTCAATTAAAAATTAGAAATTATTTATTCCAGAAAAATATAAAATAAGACTGAAATAAATTTAGCATTGATGTATGGTAGAATCAGTACCGGTATAGAGCGAATAACATCAGGTATAAATTGATAAGGTAAAACATTGAGTTATTTAATTGTAAGTAAACACACGAAATGTCACTTATTTAGGTGTTTAAAGAACATTAACTCCTGGAGATGTTTATATTAGAAGTAACATAAGTCATCCCCACCCCAGTCCAGGAATGTCCCTCTCAGGACTCACATAAATCCCTAATATTTCATATAATCAGTTATAGTACATAGTTATATTCTAGATGCAAAATTTCTATATTTCTTTAATATTTCATCTATTTTCCTATTTTTAAACATCCGCTCTATTTGCTTGGGGACATTATTTATATGGGCATTTTTTCTATATACATTAAGCAATGGGCATTCCAGTATATAGTGTGGCAGGGTATGGGATCTGGATGTTCTACAAACTCTACATTCTTTATTCTGTTCACTTCTCTCAGCTCCAAGTTTCCAATAATATTTATATCCTAATCTTAACCTCATATACACTGAATCTTTCCACCTACTTCCATCTTTCCCATATGTAAATTTTGTGTTCATGAGAACATGGTGGTAATGTTTCACTTTTCTCGTATATTTCATTCCTTTTGAAATTATCTTCTATTGATTGTATTTTCCGTAATTTGCTCCTTAATTGTTTCAAGGTTTTAGTACATATTATGTCGATCTCGGCCTTTTCCGTGGCTCTTTTTGCTATTATATCTACTGCTTCATTAAGACCAATGCCTACATGTGAAGGGACCCATACAAATTGAACATTATGGCCATTTTCCTTATTGTATTTACTAATTTTCTACATGAACCAATAATGTGTTCAAAGACTGGACTCCCACTGTTCAAAGAATCTAAAGCTGCCCTACTATCAACAAAAAAATATGTATCTTTATACCTCTTTACAACATTTTCCAATCCTACTAACATTGCATATAACTCAGCTTGTGTTGATGAAATAAAACTGCTCAACCGAAGTCCAATTTTGATGTCATCATTTCCTTGTTCTGTGTACTGTCTTATAAGGATTCCGCACCCTGACCTACCACTTGACATAACTGAGAGGCACTATGTCTAACTCTACGTCTGGTTCTTGACAGGGTGGATTCGATCAGAACTGCTGCAACTGTATTAATTTCATTAACCCTCTGTGAAATGCTCTGTAACCCTAGTTCCATTTTCATTATCTCAATCATTGCATTCTTTTGACACCCTAAAATTATTCTCATTGCTTCATTTTGCATGATCTCAACCTTCCGTTGCCTTCCTTCACCAGTACAATACAAGAGAGGACAGGTGCTGCATAGTCTATAAGTGATCTGATGGTAGAAATACACATCATTCTCAGTATGGGTACCCTAGCACCTTTACCACAACATGCTAGAGCCTTCAAGGGCTGTAATCTTGCTCTACATTGAGTGAGGACATGATATATTTCTGCCTCTTTACTTTCACTAGTAAAGCCAATATACATTCCTAAATATTTATACTTTGACACTTTCTCAACAATTTTTCCATTTAGAAAAACGGATTCAGTTCCTCTTCCTTTACATTCACACTTGGTTTTTTCTTCATTGATAACTAAGCCCATCTTTTGAGAAAGAACAATAAAATTATTTAATGCAATCTGCAAATTTTTGACAGAGTTTCCATGAAATATGATGTCATCTGCATAAATGATGGTTACAACTCCTTTGGGATATTTGTGTGAGGCTATCTTGTTCATTAACACATTAAATAACATTGGACTCAATATTCCCCCTTGGAGAGTGCCTAGTTCAAGTGCTCTTTCCTCAGACAAACATCCCTGATACCATACACAGATTCTCCTTCCATGCAAGTAGTCACCTATCCAGTGTAACAACTTTCCTGATACCCCTAGAACAGCCAGTTCATTCATAACTACTTCACTGTGAGCTTTATCAAATGCTCCTTGTAAATCCACAAAAACTCTACATCTGTCTGCATCATTTGATAAACATTTTATAACACAGTCTGAAGTACATTTCCCTTCCAAAAAAAAACAAATAAATTACAAGATAGATTTTCCCCCACAATATATACAAGCCTATTTAATAATACTCTCTCCATCATCTTGGAAAAACAAGATGTTAAAGACACCGGCCTGTATCCACCAGTTGCCTTAGGGACAGGAATAACTATCGCTTTCTTCCATTCTGTTGGTAATCTACCCTCTGCATAGCTCATGTTGAATAAATCTATTAATGGACTATTTTCCATACCAACTAAGCAGTTCAAAATTTCATAAGACACACCATCTTCGCCTGGTGCTGTAGATTTTCCTTTTTAACAGCATTTAATAACTCTTCTTGAGTAATATCTACACATGTTACATCACAAATATTTAGAGCTGATGAAATAAATCTTCTTCTTTCATTTTGCCACTCATCTAATGCTTCTATTGTCCTGTTAGGCAGGGAGGCAACACTAGCAGCTTTAGCCCATTTGTCAACCAGTTTATTAGGTTCTTCCTCTGGATGAGGATGGCTAATAAAATTACTCCTTTTTCCTCTAATTTTGTTAATATCCTGCCATATTTCTTTGAGATTTTTACTCTCCCCAATGTGCAGTGCAAAGTCTTGCCAATATTTCTCCCTTGCCTCCTTCCTAGCCTGCCCACATATTTTGGCTATATCCATGAAGATTTCCCGATCTTCTTCTCTTCTACCATTCTTTACCCAATCTTTATGTGCTGCCCTTAACATCTGTGTCCATTCCTTCAACATTTTGTCATTGGTATAGCAGTGTTTCCTAGCCCCATGTGTCTTATCATTTATCTTTTTCTGTGTTGCCTTAGTTAAATATCTTTCTATCTCCCCAACTAAGTCATTATAAAAGCTATCCATACAGACTTGTGTATAATTTCTGTACCATTTCTCTATATTTTGGGTAAACACTTCTGTGTCATCCTTGTTTAGTTTCAATCTCTTCCTCCTATATCTCACCTGTCTCTTCCCTAATGGTAATTGAACATACACAACAAAATGGTCACTGACTAGCTCCCTTATTATCTCACATTCTCCCTGGACTCCCTGACTGCTTATCATGCAAGCATAGTCTAACCTTCCTCCTTTAATATGAGTCACTTCCTCATTTCCTAACAAGTAAGCATCTGGGTGATCTTGTAAAAATTGCCAAAATTGTATACCATTACAATTAATTCTCACCATTGTTTGGAGTCTTGGATGTCGAGCATTAAAATCTCCTACAGCCAAAGTTGAGTCCAAAAACATGCAATCTGGTAAGAAGTTGAGGTCAAAACAGCCTCCAGAAATGTACAAATTTGCTATGTTCAATTCTCCTTCCTTCAAATATAACTTTATACAGACACTTTCTATTCCTTGTACTCTACTCGGGCTTCCAACTAGTTCTGCTGGTATGGAATTCTTAATGTATGTTGAGACCCCTCTTATACCTTCACCTGAATAGAGATGAAATCCCTTATATCCAGACAGTTTAAGCAGGTCGCCTTTCCTGTCCCCAGTCTCTTGAAGGGTAATTATGTCAATATTATTTTTAAGGGTAAAGTAGTGTACATCTGTCACGCTATTTCGTAGACCATTAACATTCCAGGACATTATCTTAAGGCTAGCTAGATCCACGATTAATATTTACACATTTTATATCCTTTCCAATCAGATTCTTTAAGAAGGCCCAATCCTCCTGCACAGATTCCCATTTCCTCAAAAGTTTTTCTTTATCAGCATCTTTACACTTTACCAACACATTTTTAAAACTTTCAGTTGTTGCTCCCTGCACTACACAATCCTTTATTTTCCTCTCCTTCCCTGTAATACTTATTTTAAGCACTGAATTTTTCAAAAGCTTGAGCTCTTCACTTTCCTCTTTCCCTTCTAATTCTACATTATTCACAGCTTTGTTTTCCCTTTCTTTATTTATCACTGTATCAAGTCTTTTCTCTATCACTTCTATTTTCTGACCTAACTTTTGCAAAAGCTGAAACATCTTACGCACCTCTTCTCCCAGAATTTCTTGCACAGTTTTATCACTAACCTGGAGGGCTGCACCACTACTCTCACTTGCTACTTGTTTATTACTCTGTTTGTTCCTGGCATCAACAACTCTTCCGGCCGCAATCGCAGTCCTATCCTTCTTGAATCTTCATGCCAGGCATTCTCAGGGATCACTGTCTCCACTGTCTGTGTGTTCTCCTGCTGTCTTGTCACTGTCAGACCACAGCGTACTTCTTCAGTGTTCTCTGAATAATTCCTTTGTTGGTCACTTCTCATACGTGGCCTCATCTCGCATGCAATTGAACTAGCATTGTGAGTTTTACCACAATTACAACAACAAGGCTTCACTTTCTCTCCTGCTTTGATCTTGTCCTTACAGTTGCTAGATTCGTGCCTCTTCCCACAGAATCTACAACGTGGGTCCAGTTGACAGCTCCAGGCCTTATGTCCCCATCTGCAACACTTGAGACACATTATTGGTCCCTCCACATATAGTGCCACCTTCCTATACCCTGCTCCTGTGATGAACACTTTCTCTGGAACCTTTCCTCTCATTAGAGCAATAACCTGGCTTCTCTCTTCTCCCCTTATTAAATGCCTCTTGACCCAAACAAATCTTTCGTCATCCAATAAGTATTCTGGATCTAGTATTACAGGGTACCTGAAGATTATAACCTTTGTAAGTAGTATGTCGTTCTCCTCTGGCAAAACCATCAGTAATCCCTTGTACCCAACAGTTGTCAACATTTCCACAGCCTCCATGGTCCCCACTGTAAGATAAGGCTTGTGTGTGCCTTCTTTCAAAAGAGGCTCAAAGCTGCGATGCTCCCGTCCTAGTTGTACTGCCCATTTTAATTTTTCAAGGAAGGTCATCGGGCATGACTGTGGAAAAATTAATCTCTTCCTGACCCGACCAACATTACCTTGTGTGTGTTCTTGTCTGCTTCCTTCAAATTCCATACTTTGCTCTGTTCTTGATCCATTCTCCACTATCTCCTTTCTGTTATTTCCATTATTATTACCACCCACACACGTTTTTTGTCCAAGATTTTTTTGTCTCTTCTCCTCTCTTACTTCTCCGCTTTCACTGTCCTCTTGCCAGCTTGTCTCCCTCATCCTTTTAGAACTTTCTTTCTTTTTCACTACCTCTTGTTGTAGCTGTATTTTCTCACTTTCGAACTTCCCTTGTGCTTCATCACTCGTATTAGACTCATCACTACTCAACTCAAGGTCTTCAAGAACTTCGTCCAATACTATCTTTTCTTTACTCTTCCATGTAGAGTTCTTAAGCGATAATTCACTTTCCATGGGGCAATGTTGACATCCCACAACACCCAGCCAGGAGTGATGGGACCCCGAGCAGTTATTTTCGTGTGGTAAACAGGTCCTTATACACAAGTAGGTAAGTCTATATATCCTTCAGATAATGTAATAGGCTCGAAAACATCCCAAATTTGGGAGCTAGCACTCACAGCTGTGTTTACCAGTGCCCGCCACCCAACCGAGCAGGAGCGTAGTCTTTGCTCGAATGAAGAATGTCTAATGAGATTACGAGAGGAAGGAGGGCCCAGCGGAGGAGTTACATACCTCCTCCTCCCCATCTCCCGTGCTCTGGCTGAGTTATGTGATTAAATCTCTTAACAGTCAAATGGTTAATATACGATGAATTGCTATATTAATACTCAATTCAAGTAGCTAAACAACTCTTTTCCATTGTAATTTTTTATTAGAATAAGCATTGCCGGATATGGTATGTAAAAGCAACACTAAATTCCCTTTAGTTACCGGACAAACCTTACGTTTGTTATTTTATTTTATATATTTATGGTTTTGGTTGCACTATATTTAAACGGGTGTTGTCGGCAGGAATGTATGGAACAACTTGTCGGGGTCCAGCATAACATCAGAGGCAATAAACGACACTATGACGTTGGCAGATCCTCTCTACACTCCCCAAGCAGATAGAAAAGTCAGAGTAGGAATATCATCATGAACGTTCACCAATTCTTTGCTCAAGAAGGTTCTTGCGAAACGATGGAAGAAAGAAGTTGTGTAGAAGACAGCCTCAGCAACTCCGGTCTCTATGACCACAGCGGAAAGAATCAAGGCAGAAGCAAAGAAATCGCCAGGCGGAGTAATATGTTCGCCAAGTGCCAGACCTTCACCTGTCGTAGGACAACTTGACTATTTTGATAGAGAATGCATCAGAAGAGAGCTCCTCTCGTTTTATGAAAGAGGTGAACTACCTACACTGTCAGCATTGTTGGAGAGGGTAAAGCAGCCTGTTTTAAAGGGTCACAGAGTTCACTTTATAAAATAGTAAAGAAGCTGGGGTTCAAGTACAGAGTGGCAGGAAAATCTTGATGGAGAAGGAGGACATTGTAGCTGCAAGAAACAAATACCTCAGATACATACAAAAGAACAGAGAAAGCTCTAATCCCCGTCCAGAGGTATATCTAGATGAAACCTGGATCAACCAGAATCAATGTGTTGAGCGGTGTTGGACTGTGAATGACGGATCAGCAGGACCCAAACTCAAATCAGGAAGAGGAGCGAGGTTTATCATCGCGCATGCTGGTGGTCGTCAGGGATTCATACCCGGAGCTCTGTTGATGTTTAGGTCCAAGAATGGAGCCAAGGGTGACTACCACGATTCAATGGATCATGAACGGTTTAAGGCCTGGTTTAAAGAGCAACTACTCCAAAACATCCAAGGAGGATGTTAAGATCATTAAGATCATTAATAAAGTACCAACGAGTAGCAGCAAGAAGTGTGAAGTAATGCAGTGGCGAGGATCAAATAACATCTGTTATGATCCTTCCTTCACAAAAGTAGAATTACTTCAGGTCTGCAAACAGCAAAAAGAAAAACAGGAATATGAAATAGATCAAATAGCGGACATAAAGTACTCAGACCACCTCCTTACCACTGCAGGTTGAGGGAATTACAAATGAGGCAATCCAACACAACCCCAGAGCATTGGCAAAACTGTATAAGACATACATTGAAAATAGAAGATGAATGTAGAGCCAAAGATACAGCTCTAATTCACTTGCTTGAAAATGTTGTAATTAACTTGATCTCAGATGAAAGTAGTGGGGAAGATAACACTGGTAGTGAAATGATTGTGGGAGGATAAGGCGCTGTCATTGTGATGGAGGGATGAATTATACTGTAATGCAATAAAGTTGTCAGTTAAGTCTTAGCCGCAGTTTTATAATATTCCAGCATTATCTTCTGAGAGAGAGAGAGAGAGAGAGAGATTAAAGCATGGTCACGATATAACGTGGGTATGGTGAAGTACAGAAGGAAGAGATTCATTTGGAGGAGGATATAAAATTGAGAGTTACCCGGCGGGAAGAAATACAGAGATAACCGGGTAACTTAGAAGGCATGAACATAAATGGCGTAGACTACGAAAGGTTGAAAGTGACTGGAGGCATGAAAGAATACGGAGGTGGAATACAAGTACAGGACATGAGACGAAGAGAGAGAAGGAAAGGTAGACCTATGTTGTTTATCAGTGGGGAAGGGGAGATGAGTGTAAATTTGTTGTATATTTATTCTCACATTTGCTGTAACTGTAGATATTATCAGATATAACTATATTATAGATGTATGCCAAAATTAACTGAAATTTTGACTGAAGAAATCTTGTCGTGAACTCGGGAACAAGAGAAAGAGAAAATTGTTTTGCGAACAACTTCATATTTCCCGCCTCTGGTGACGGCTGTTTGTTCGAACTGCCAACCTCCCCAGTCTCTCTCACTCGCCCACCAACTTTTAGGGGTCGTGTAATATTTCAATGTGATTCTGATATCTTAAAATGTTAGTTTTTGCATGATGTAGTATTACTGATACGTAATTTGTCTTAGTGTGACTTATTGTTGGTAACAATAAGTGTATATTAAATGCATCCTCTGAAAGCGTGAATTTGCTACCAGAGTTTAACAGTTAATTCATGTATAAGATTTCTGATAAACTTCCTACGTGCTTATGTTTGATATAATGAATATATGTATCTTTATATAATTTAGCTTAATATTTTTCTCGTTGCAAACGGTCATTCCAACGATTAGGAATAAACTCATTAAAAAATACATCAATACTTCAGAACGAAATCGGACAGGTTTGCAGGAGCCAATCAGCTGTAACTGAGAAAAAAATGCACATTAGTCGCTACTTACCAAGTTAACCAACGTGTGTGTGACTGTGTCCGCTCCACCATCACTGTTTTTGTGTTGGGTGAGTTCTGGCACAACTAATTGTGTTGTTAAGTGAACAGACATACATAAATCAAGTCTACAGTGTATTATATCAAGAGATTATTAGCCGTGTTGTGTGTAAGACTGGGCTGTCTATTGAAGGATGATGGTTTGTGGCCGACCAGAGTGAGTACATTGGCCTCCGGTGAAGTTCCCATGGATGGATCATATCGCGGTGAGTATTATCACAATTTATTGTAGGTTTTGTTGTGTGCTTCCGTCATTATTGTTGTATCTTGGTAAACGTAATCACGATTCGCAGTGTACGAAACTAGGTTTACAGAAGCAGTGTATTCGCTTCCATCGGATAAATAAAGCAGGAATTTTGTTAATATAGGTTTGGAAAGGTTACCTTTTTTTTTTAACCCCACATTTTCCCTCCTCTTCAATGCCCTGCCCACTTTGGAAGGTCCTTTCCTTTGTCGTTCCTAGTGTTAAAGGGATTATATATCCTTGAATATGCAGTTGTCCCAAAAATAAAGGTCACATTCTTTCAAATCACAATGAAAAATATAAAGAAACAAATTATTTCAATACTAGAATTCCCGGTTCGACGTAAAACGAATCTGAAGGGAGGTGTTAGTACAGTAATTTAATTTCTTCGAGTTACTACTGTTTTGTGGGGAAAATTTCTCACTTTGTGTAGTAATAGTCATACAGATACATGTACTCTAACTTATTAGATATAGTTTTTTTTATCCCCGGCTAACGTCTGGAGTAAAAACAGGAAGAATTTGTCAACTGAGAGACAACGGAGCACCTTAGCTTTCGTCTTTATTCAAGAGTTGCCTCTGAAGATGTCTTGAATAAAGACGAAAGCTAAGGTGCTCCGTTGTTTCCCTTTTCCCGTGTGATTTTATCAAGATTTAACCTATCCACGTTTTCATTGTGGATCTACATGATATATATATATATATATATATATATATATATATATATATATATATATATATATATATATATATATATATATATAATATATATATATATATATATATATATATATATATATATATATATATATATATATATATATATATATATATATATATATTACGTGACAAAAATGTATATATTTTGTGTGTGTGTGCAAAGACTATAATTATACGGAAAATAGGAATGAGACCCCTCGACGTGTGATTGAAATTTTGTTGAGCAGTCGCTAGATGGATCTGCCAAGGTTTTACGTTGACTGTTGACACTCGCAAAATTCAATCCAGTGTACCAGACATGTGTTGCTGGTGGATGTTATCGTCGCGTCATAATTTTCGCAACTGTGTGTTTATACTGGAAAGATATATATCAACACGTACATGTTTAAACTTATATTTCATTATGACTAAGAAAAACTGATGTAGCCGAAGGTATTTGCACGCGAGTTAAAATAACGAAATAGTTATTTGCACCCGAAACTTGTCATCATGGGCATCAGGTGCAGAGAGTGAAACTGTTATCTGCACCCGAGGTGTGTCATAGCGAAATTCGGGTGCAAAATTACTTCATCTATTTACAGTCGATATTGCCTAATCATATTCAATGAAAGATGAAAAAGTGTGTAACTATTCAAACTACAGTAAAACAGACCAATTAAGTTCTTTGCGCCGACTTACTGTATTCGTCATTAATGTTTACAATGGAATTGTGAATATTAAAATTTTTACATACATGAACTGCTTTATTATCGTATACTAACAATATATCACTATGCACATAAACTTGCAGTCAATAGGAAAACATTGTCGAATACCGGTGTACAGTCCCCTTCACCCTTGCGTTTACAGGGACTCTTCATATAAACATTCTCAAATCATTGCATTGAGATATTTGTTTTAATATTGTTTAAGTTTGATTCCATAGTATGTTTACTATTGCGAGTTTCCTTTCTGCCGAATGTAAACAAACACAGCGGTGTCACATTGCACAAAACCTGACGAGCCCCAGTAAGCATACTAGTGAAGGGGACTTTACACCTACGTGCTCACCAAACGTTACAACAATTCAACTAATTAACGGCATTCAAGTTACAAAGGTTAATTTTACCTTCACGTCCACTCAACACAGTAAATTTGTTGTCACCAGTCATTCAGCACACGCGCACACACACACACATTACATAACTGTTGCACATTTCATTACAAATTTACGTCATAGGAATACAAACAAATATTTCACACCTGTAAAAATTTCCAACATTCAATGAAGCTCTCAGATAAAATCATGTTCATAAAAAAATAATGATGGTAGCCGCGTATTTAGCAAATTTGTATCGATATGAAAACTAACATTGGCAGGTTTTGGAATAAGCGAGTACTGTTAGAAGAGGGATTATCTATATACATGTGAGATGTTTGAAAATTGTGTTGACTTTGTTCTCGCCTTTGATATTAGCAGGGATGTATAACATAGACATCGGCCTTGAAAAGAAATAATTATATAGTGTAGTTGTCTACACCATCATGTTCACAGGTTACTAATTTATCTTTCAGGGTAATTCGTCGACCTCTAAAATTAAGAGTTTGATTTTATCCCAAGTCAAAGCATAGCAAATGGAATATAGATGGAGACACTTACAACTTGTCCAATTTGTCCAATCTCAAACCATTGCTACGAGATCGCTCCTTTATTCAGCCCTGACTTCCATTTATACTCCTCGATCATATCACCCCTCACTCTACGTCTCTCGAGGGAGTGCACATTAAGATGCTTTAACCTGTCTCTGTACTCAAGGTTCCTAATGCCCGGGATTAGTCTTGTCATCCTCTGAATGCTGTCTAGGGATTCTATATCCATTCTGTAGTACGGTGACCAGAACTGAACCGCGTAATCCAAGTGAGGTCTCACAAGCACAAGATATAGTTTTAGGATAACTTTGCTAGTCTTGTAACTTACACGCCTTTGTATGAACCCAAATGCTTTGTTGACCTTGTTTCGAGGAAATACGCATTGTTGTCTTGGTTTAAGATTCCTACTTATCATTACTCCTAAATCTTTCTCACAGTTGGATTTCTCTATAATATCGTTGTTCATATGGTTTCTCTGTTTACATTTCCTAGACTTAGTACTTTGCATTTGCCCACATTAAATTTCATCCGCCATTTGTTGGTAGCCAATCGATACATAAATTATAATCCTGAGGTAGAGCGAGCTGCATGTTTTTTGACTGCCTTTAACATCTGTCTGGACAGCTTTCCTGACTCGACTGACAGAACATTTTCACGCTATCACTCAGCACTCACGCCCGTGCCAGTGACTTACTCTCGCATCACTGCCGTAGTGAGTCGGCTTATAACAAGAAAAATCTCCGTGTTTTGAACAGTAGGTAACTACCACATATACAAGGCGCTATAGGTTAACCCAAGACATTAGAGTCACACACAAAACACTGCACTTACGTACAAAGACCTGTAGTTACATTCAATACACTGTAGTTACGTTCAGAGCACTGTATTTTCGTTCAAAACACTGTAGTTACGTTCAAAACACTGTATATTCGTTCAAAATACTGTAGTTACGTTCAAAGCACTATTTTCGTTCAAAACACTGTAGTTACTTTCAGAACACTATATATTCGTTCAAAATACTGTAGTTACGTTCAAAACACTATATATTCGTTCAAAACACTGTAGTTACGTCCAAAGCACTGTATATTCGTTCAAACCTGTGCAGTTACGTTCAAACACTGTATATTCGTTCAAAATACTGTAGTTACGTTCAAAACACTGTATATTCGTTCAAAACACTGTAGTTAAACTCAAAACACTGTAGTTACGTTCAAAACACTGTATATTCGTTCAAAACACAGTAGTTACGCTCAAAACACTGTATATTCGTTCAAAACACTGCAGTTACGTTCAAAACACTGTATATTCGTTCAAAACACTGTAGTTACTCTCAAAACACTGTATATTCGTTCAAAACACTGTAATTACGCTCAAAACACTGTATATTCGTTCAAAACACTGTATATTCGTTCAAAACACTGTAGTTACGTTCAAAACACTGTATATTCGTTCAAAATACTGTAGTTACCTCCAAAGTACTTTAGTTACTTTCAAAGCACTGTAGTTTCATTCAAAATACTGTAGTTACGATCAAAACATTGCAGTTACATTCAAAGCATCGTATTTGCTTTCTAAACACTCAGTAACGTTCAAAGTACTGTAGTTACGTTCAAAACACTCTTGTTGGCTCTGGTCTATAAAGCACATTTTCACTTCAAGCTTAAGTGGTTCAGCAAATAAAGAACAATTCGAAGCTTATTTTGTTTTTATGCATTTAAATATACAAGAAAGTGTGTTTCGTTATCAATCAGTCACCATCATTGGAGGTACTGGCGTAGGGTGGATGTCCAGAAGGCACGATACATTGTCATTCGTTGTTGTGGCGGCGCCTTTAGTGTGTTTTTTGACTAATGATGAGTTGCTTTCCTATTCAGACTTGCTTCCAAACATTGAGGGTAACAAATTGCTGCAGTTGCTTCCTTCTTTAAAATAGTCAAAATTTACCCTACAATTGAGATTAATCAGTTTCAATAGAATTAAGTTAATAAATGTATTTGTAAAACGAGTACAAATATATATACATAGTAGACTTTTGAAATATTTAATGTTTTTAAGTATATAAGAAAATAATTACTATGCATTTGGAATATATATTTTTTTTATCGCGTCTCTGTGCACTGAAAAGTTGAACACGTAAAGTTTCTAAGTGGAACTATTGTTGTGGAAGTTATATTCCTCATTTAACTCACAACTGCTGCTTAGTGTTTACAACCAGTGATACAGCGGGAGAGAGAGATTTAGTTTAATGACATACATGGTGTTGCAACTACATGATTCAGATATTGTGCCGTATACAAATGAAATAGCCAGAGTACTGTAACCAAATAAGACATAAGTGCTATAACTAAATGACAAATACACCGTGTTGTATATAACTGATACAGACAAAGGGCTGTAACTAAATACCGTGGGCGGTCGCTCAAAAGCAGTTCCATGTAATGAGTTAGTGAGAACAAAAATTACTGAAATATTATTGACAAGCCGCATCTGGTAACACTTATAATCCCTTAATAAAATCCGGTAATGTTAGAGGTAAAAGTTTTATGGAACAACAACACACCAGCAGAGTTTCTTAGACTCATTGGATGGAGAGAGAGCCGGACACAACTCCTCGCACCTTTAATGTTTCGCGGTAAAACTGAGGAGTTAATTTCTTCATAGGACCATCACCGTAAAGCCATAAAACCTACACGAAGATTGAGAACTTATCTCGCTGAAAGGACAAACTGATCTCCTGAATGATATATTTTATGAACTAAACCTTACGTTGATGCGTCTTCCCTTTATGTGAGAGTGTAAATAAGATAATAAACGATTGAAAGATTTTAACATAACATTTATTAATTCTATGTACAGGCGCAATATTAAAAAAAACAAGTACAGCAATAAACAAACACGAATCAGATAATCTTTATAATTTTGAAAGAAATACAAAATGAGCTGTGTGTTACGAGAACCGTAGAAAAGTGTGTGTGCGTGCGTGCGCGCACGCGTTTATACATGCACAGGTTTCTTTGTACGTGGATGTATATGTGTGTGCATTTTTATCGTTACAAATCACAAAAAGAATTATGATATATATTCACCATAATGATAGTTGTAAACAGGAAATATTCAATACTAAAGCCAACCGCTGTGACATGTGTACCAAACACAACACCTTACCGGATGTAATGACCAGCGGCAGGTGACATTCTTGCACGCACGAGAGCGGAGCTGCTGATGTTGACACAGCCAGGTAGTGTGTCGCTCTACACTGTACACAGCCAGGTAGTGTGTCGCTCTACACTGTACACAGCCAGGTAGTGTGTCGCTCTACACTGTACACAGCCAGGTAGTGTGTCGCTCTACACTGTACACAGCCAGGTAGTGTGTTGCTCTACACTACACACCAGGTAGTGTGTCGCTCTACACTGTACACAGCCAGGTAGTGTGTCGCTCTACACTACACAGCCAGGTAGTGTGTTGCTCTACACTGTACACAGCCAGGTAGTGTGTCGCTCTACACTGTACACAGCCAGGTAGTGTGTCGCTCTACACTACACAGCCAGGTAGTGTGTCGTTTCACACTGTACGCAGCCAGGTAGTGTGTCGTTTCACACTGTACACAGCTGCAGTGTGTCGCTCTCACACCGTACACACCAGGTAGTGTGTCGCCTCACACTGTACACACAGCCACAGTGCGTCGCTCTACACCGTACACAGCCAGGTAGTGTGGTCGCTCTACACTGAACACAGCCAGGTAGTGTCGCCTCACGCTGTACACAGCCAGTAGTGTCGCTCACACTGCACACA
>NW_024716424.1:0-57892 GCF_018991925.1 Homarus americanus | reverse complement strand
TGGAGCTTAGCTGTTTGTCTGAAAGGAAGTTTGCAGTAAGTATCGAGGGGTGATGGGCCGGAGTCCTTGTCTTGGTGTGAATAATCATCCCTTTGGGTTTGGGCCACACTGAGAACTTGGCCAGTGGATTTAGCTTTTCCATCTCTGTGATGGCGGCATATGTCGTTTTGTGTCCATTTTCGTGATCCGGAATTTTGCTGGTGTCGTTGGGTGGTGGTGGTGGTGATGGGTGCCTTTTGGGCTGCTTGACGGCATTCGTTTCCCCAAAAAAGCACGTCGGCGTTATTTGTTTCTACCTTCGTCCAGTTGTCGTCCTCAGTGGCGGTAGCAGTGGTGATGGGTTGTTGGAGGTGGCGTGTTCCTCTTTTCAGGGCTTCGTTGAAGGCCCATAGCTGAGCCGCTTTCTGTGGAGCCGTCGCAGTTAGGTCGTCAGGTTAGCGGTTCAGATGGGGTAGCGGTTAGGAGGCGTACGCGCTCCATAACCTGTGGTTGTTGTTGTTGTTGTTTTGTTTTTTGTTTTTTATTAAAACCTACCTATTCCGGTTGAGTAGAGTAGCAGAGGAATTACAGCACTCCCCACTGGCCGGGTGGTCGTAAGTGGTTCTGAGCTTCTCTCCAGGCCCCGTTGGAAGCCTACTTCCTGGTGTATGTGACTGCTCACTTATAGACGAGGGCTAAGTGTATTGGGGAAGGATAAGTTGCTACCACTTTCCAGGTGGAACCGCACGATCACGGTTTTCCTGGAAAGACTCTGGCTAGGGTTTTCGCTCCCCTTTCGTGTTCACAATCTCCTGGGAGGGGGTGAAGCAGTTACAGGGGGACCAGGATGAATACACTTTTGAGGGGTGCAGGTCCTAGGCCAGAGCGAAAAAAGGAAAAATAGCAGTAAGAAGGAAAAGAGCTCAAACCAAGTGAGAATATCGCTATAACTGCTCTCAGCTGGTGTGGGTCCTCACACCACCAGTGGGGAGGGCAAGCTAATGCTCGATAAACCGAAAACGCTCGTGAGTTGTTGTCGACGATGTCAGTGGTGGATGGTCCGGTCCGGGAAGATGGCCAACAATGGCACAAGAGAGAGGCAGTCTTCACAGTTCCGGGTCCAGCAAGAGGTCTTGTTGAGAGGTCTTGTTCAGGAGCGATAGTCCTGATCGATCTTGCCTACCAAACCAAAAGAGAAGCCCGCTACGTTCTATTTTTCGGCGTCCAGGAGGAGGATGTATCTGGTGATGATCAGATAGACTAGTAGCCACCTTCCCTACCCTCCTGCAACAAGTTCTTTAGTGGAGCATAATCATCATCTAAATTCTAGAGTATGTTACCACTATTTAATATGTGTTTTTTGTTTTGTTTACTTTATTATAATAAAAATTTATTGTTTTGTGCACAGAACTTTAATTTTTCATTATTTTCACGAATAATAATCACACCATTTCATTATTTGATGTCAATGTACACCAAAATCATACATCACACTTCAATTATTACAGGATCATATCCTGCTTTCAATCGCCTTTAAGATGAGACCTCATTGAACACATCTGATCGAAATTTGGACGTTATATAACGTTTTGAATATGTGCAAACTTTAAACCTCATTCTCTCAAAACTTAATTTCCCGCGTTCGACCTTGCATTAACCAAGCCCTCAATTTACAGTGATCTATTAAGCTCCATTACCACATTGCACTACATAATTATAAATAGTTCATTTGCCTTATTCATAACAAAGCCCCACTAAACAAAAATTAGCTGTGTTCTGTTATACATTTCCAAAAACATTCGTGATACCTTACGTGAAATTAAGAGCTTTTAGCAAGGTAGTCCATCAGATTCGGAACGGGAACCCTAAACTCGAACTTTTGTCCTCCAGGAACTCCAGGATCCTGTACGGTAATTATTCTATAAAAGGGGTTCACCTCCGATGCCGCTAGCAGAGATGGTCTGTGAGGAAACCTATCGGAGGAACAGAGCGTAAGTAGGGTTTTTCTTAATTTCCTCGAACCTATTTGTGATATAGCTATTTACAGTATGCAATCCAAGAACTACAGGCATACGTATTTTACTTTTTTACTGCTTCATAGTTTCATATATTTGTATCAACACTAATAGAGACTAGTCATTTATTAATTTACCGAATCTGACTTCAGATTTTCAGTTTTAGCGTCAATAATTTGTAATGAAATACGAGTTAAGGTAGATTTCAACAGCTGAAAAAATAATCTTTTGATTTCAGGTGTTATTTAAATGAATACTGGAATAAACAGTGAGATGAGGAAAATGTTCACATTCTTCCCAACTAACTTGGAGAACTTTTCAGGAAGAGCGGAGGTGAGTGATGAGAACAAGGCCGGTGGGGCGTCCAGGAGGCCTACTTGGAACGCCTGGTCACATTGGGTTGTAGGGCAGGTACACGTACATGCTACACCTAAAGGAGAATTAGGCGCATACATGGACAACCCAGATATACTGTATATATATATATATATATATATATATATATATATATATATATATATATATATATATATATATATATATATATATATATATATATAAAAAAAAAAAAAAAAAAAAAAAAAAATATATATATATATATATATATATATATATATATGCAAGTAAATCACTGTAGGTGCGAGGGACTAGGGTAAAGATAACAAGCAAAGAAAAAATACTAGTGTGAATTACATTTCAGGGGTGAGACTGTACTGTCTGTACTACCCCTGAAGAGAATTACAAAAGCGCTGGGAAATTTCCTCCCACACAAAATATATATATATATATATATATATATATATATATATATATATATATATATATATATATATATATATATATATATATATATATATAAGGAGTAGTTTCTGACACGGCTAATATATGAAGGAGAATGAGATCAGGTCCCTAGGGACAGCAGGTGTCCACCATATTCAACCTGGTTAGGTTTTGTTAGGTTACAAACCTTCTTAGTCACAAAATTGTCCAATTTGTACATGCCATTACCAAATGCCATGTTTATATATTTCGTCTTGCTAATGAGACTAGATTCTATAATGATTCTATAGTGTTCCTACTGGCAATTGAATTACAAGGTAAGATTGAGTAGGCATTAGCTCAGTCAGTGCAATGATTATTATCTTTCATAAGAATGAACAAATCATCTGATTCCTGGCCTGTCCTAACACTATAGTTATTCTGTTTAAGTCTAGTTATAGGATCTTTGCCAGTCTTACTCAAGCAGAGAATTTTTCAGTCTGTGCAAGGAGCCTTGTAAATTCAGCAACCTGTATTGCTGGGGGAGTTCTTAATTATATTTGTTGTACAGTGCATGAGTTACTAAACGGTATATTTACATGACACATTTTTAGTTGTAGAGGAATTTGAGAGATTTTTTTGTTAAATGGTAATACTAAGAGATACTTATTGTCACGAGGAGGTTCAGGATCAGTTCTTTAAAAATGATTTCTAAGCGATGTTAAGACATCTGTCTACAAAAGAACTAGGGTATTTTAAGTTCAAACCAATATCGTAGGTATATTTATATTCCTTATCAATGAATTCCGGACTGCATATTCTTAGAGCACGTAAAAACATTGATGATAATACTGACTGTTTGACTCTATTATGTTGGGCAGAATAATAATGAATATAGGAACACACATTAGTAAGTTTCTTGTAAAATTCTGAACTAATGGTGTTGCCTACTGTGGACCAAACAGTCTAGGAATGGTAACTTACAGTCACTTTCTAATTCTACAGTAAATTTGATCGACGGGGTTAGTATTGTTAGAAAAAATTTAATTCTCATTATATGGTCAAATACATATTATATCATCTACATATCTAAACCAAACTGCTGAAGGTGGTAAAATATTTCTTAGTAGTTTCTTCTAAAAAAAAATCATACAAAACCATCTCTCGATTTCCAAGGTAGTTAAGTTCTTGAGAATGGCCGTGTAAATTAAACTGTATTATCCCATTAGAAATAAAGGTAATGGAAGGGGTCAGGTAAGACGCTCCCTAAAAACTGTAATTTGTTTATCTATTTCTTTCAATATGTTTTATCTACAATAATAATAATAATAATAATAATAATAATAATAATAATAATAATAATAATAATAATAGTAATAATAATAATAATAATAATAATAATGATAATAATAATAATAATAATGATAATAATAATGATACAAATGATAATAATAATAATAATGATAATAATGATAATAATAATAATAGTAATAATAATAATAATCATAATAATAATCATAATAATAATCATGATAATAATCATAATAATAATCATAATAATAATAATAATAATAATAATAATAATAATAATAATAATAATGATAATAATAATAATAATAATAATCATGATTATAATAATAATAATAATAATAATAACAATAATAATAATAATAATGATAATAATAATAATAATAATAATAATAATAATAATCATAATAATAATAATAATAATAACTAATAATAATAATAATGATAATAATAATGAAAATAATAATGATAATAATGATAATAATAATGAAAATAATAATAATAATAATAATAATAATAATAATAATAATAATAATAATAATAATGATGATGATGATGATGATAATAATGATGGTGATGATGATAATAATAATGATGAAAATGATGATGATGGTAATAATGATGATGATCATAATAATGATGATGATAATAATGATGATAATAGTAATGATGATAATAATAATGATGATAATAATAGTGATGATGATAATAATGATGATAATAATAATGACGATAATAATAATGACGATAATAATAATATTGATAATAATAGTAATGATAATGATAATAATAATAATAATAATAATGACAATAATAATAATAATAATAATAATAATAATAATAATAATAATAATATTAATAATAATAATAATAATAATAATAATCCAGTAACAGAAGAAAACCTAATACTACAGTAGTAAGAAAATAGATTTTAAATTACAATTTGTGTTAACATTTACGTTGAATGATGGCTGGGATGGCGTGCAGGAGGGAGTCATCTGAATCAGGTGACAGAGCAGGTGATGGGGGATGAGAAGTGGGAGGTTTCGAGATGCTAGATGTCGTTGGCTAATGTTCTGTTGATGTTAATTTTTCCTTTATCGTGGTGCAATGGCGCTCTTTTTAAGCCCGTGCTATTTTAAACACTTCGAGTTATTTTAATACATATTTTTAACCCTAGATAGGTAATGGTATAAATGTGTCTATACCTAAGGTAATAGGGGGTCCCACAGACCCAAGAGGGGAAAAATCACCCAAAATCAGGAAGTAACATTTGATGAAGTTTAAAGGCATACAGCATACAAACATTTAAGGTCTTAGCTAGGCTTCTGAGTGAAAATTAAAAAATGAATTAATAACCAAATAGCTTAATATTTTTTTTTACCCCTTTACACTTCTGTTCATATAAAAAAAAATAAAAAAAATATATGAGGTACAACGAATTCCCTTGTCTGGCCCTGAGAGAAGAAGAATGGGGCGCCATACATAACAACATAACATAAGAAAAAAAGGAGTCTGCAATAGGCCGATTGGCCTGTGCATGGCAGCTCCTGTCGAGAGTTACTACCACTCTCTATCATCCATGAATCTATCTAGCCTCCTTTTAAAACTTTCTAGCGTTCCAGCACTAACTACAAAGTTGCTAAGCTTGTTCCACTCGTCCACCACCCTATTTGTGAACCAGTTTCTTCCTATCTCCCTCCAAAACCTAAACTTATCCAACTTAAATCCGTTGCTCCGAGTCCTATCCTGCTTGGATATTAAAAGAACTTTATCTATATCGCCCTTATTGATTCCCTTCACGCACTTAAAAAATTCTATCATATCTCCCGCACTCTTCGTCTTTCTAGGGAATGCAAGTTTAGTTTCTTTAACCTATCCTGATATGGAAGGTTTCTAAGTCCCGGAATCATTTTCGTCATTCTTCGCTGCACCGACTCTAGTGAATTGATATCCATTCTATAATAAGGGCATCAGAACTGAACGGCATAATCGAGGTGCGGTCTGACTAGCGCAAGATATAGTTGCAATAAGACATATGCACTCTTATTACTTACACTTCTAGATATAAAACCTAATACTCTGTTGGGCCTTATTTCGAACATTAACGCACTGTTTTCTAGGCCGTAGGTCCGGGCTTACAAGTACCCCTAAGCCTCTTTCACAAGTCGACCTTTCTAGGTTCATGTTGTTATGGCTGTATACAATGACAGTATTTGCTCTTCCAATATTAAGTACGCTGCACTTGCTGGTGTTGAATTTCATTTGCCATTTCTCTGACCACTCCTGCAGTTTATTTAAATCCTCCTGTAATGCATTTGCATCCTGCCATGAATTAATCTGCCGCCCTATTTTGGTGTCATCCGCAAACTTGCTTATGTCACTGCTGATTCCAGTATCTAGATCGTTTATGTAGATTATGAACAAGAGTGGGCCCAGTACTGACCCCTGGGGAACCCCACTGCTTACACAGCCCCACTCAGATTAAAACTATCTACGCTGACCCTCTGTGTTCTATCGGTGAGCCATGATTTATCCAATTTAAAAATTTCCCCTCGATACCATGGGCCTTAAATTTTCTCAGAAGCCTGTGATGCAGTAATCTGTCAAACGCTTTGCTAAAGTCTAAGCAAATAACATCGTAATTTTTGTCATTATCTACTACCTCGAAGACTTTCCTAAAAAAAAGTCAGCAAATTTGTTAGACAAGATTTTTCCCTTTGTAAACCCATGTTGAGAGTCGCAGATTAATTTGCTTTTCTCTAAATGCCATCAAATGCTATTTGCTATAATTGATTCAAGAAATTTCCCCACTACTGACGTCAAACTAATCGGCCGGTAATTTGATGCTGTTGCACTGTCTTCCCTTTTTGAATATGGGTACTACATTTGCCTGTTTCCACAAGTCTGGCACAACTCCCGTGTCTAATGATTTTGTAAATATATTTACGAGGGGTTCGCTAATCTGTTCCATACACTCTTTCAAAACTCGAGGGAAAATTTTTTCCTGCCCTGGGGATTTTGTCTTCTTTAATTTATTTATCTTCTTAAGAACATCCTCTTTTCTGATAGTGATATTCTTTAATTTATCTTCTTCATTTCCCCTAAATATCAGTTCCACCTCTGGAATTTCCTAGTGAATTTCTTCTGTGAAAACTGATAAAAAGTAGCTGTTCAATGCTTTGCTTGTTTCCCCTCTGTCATCGATCACTTACCCCCTCTCTGACTTTTAATGCCCAACTTTGTCCTTGTCCTTTGTCCTATATACCTGGAAAAATCCCTTGGGATTCGTCTTGGATTCTCTTTCTATCCTGATTTCGGAGTCCCTCTTTACCTTCCTTACATTTTTCTTAACATTCCTAGATAGTTCATTATACCTATTTCTGAGCTGCTCCTCCCCTCCTTTTAATTTCTTATAAATTCCTTTCTTTATTCCTAGGTCATATTCAAGTTTTCTGGTCATCCACCTTGGCTCATTCTTATTTGACCTAATTTTTCTGCATGGTATATTTTGTTCTTGTGCTTTACGTAGTATACGAGTGAATATATTATAGTCACGATCAATTGTAGTGTCACCTGTGACCTCACCCGTTCCTACTGAGGACTGACCTGACTGTTCCCAGGCGACTTCACTTAGGTACCTTCTTAACCCCTGATAATCCTCTAATCGAAAGTTTGGGAGTCTGACCATATTGTCATTGTTTTTCGTTTCCCAATTTAGGGTGAACCTGATTTCTCTGTGATCACTGTTCCCTAGTTCTTCCCCTACTGTGAAATCTCTGATAATATTTTCTTTATTTGTTAATACAAGGTCTAATATATTGTTACCTCTAGTAGGTTCTGTAATTAGTTGTTTCAAAAAAAATTGTCCTGTACTGCGTCTAGGAAGTCTTCAGATTCATAGTCAACTATAGTATTGTCCTAGTCAATATTTCTGAAATTGAAATCCCCCATAATGCACAGGTTGTTATATTTTGCTGCCCTAATCATTTCCTGCCATATGGGCTGAGCTGCTTCTTTCCCAAGACTTGGGGGCCTGTAACTCACTCCCATAATTAGTTTTTCTCTTCCTTCCTCAATTTCTACCCATACAGACTCTGTTCCAATTTTACCCTTTATTAAATTATTAATACAACATTTCAATGTATCCCTGACGAAGAGTGAAACCCCTCCACCCTTCCTACCTTCCATGTCCTTGTGAAAAAGGTTTTACCTTTCTATGTGGTACTGTGATAAAAAGTTCTTGCTCGGCAGATTCATCCAAGTTTTGGTGATTGCTATGACGTCTATATTCTGGTATATACAACCGCTCTCAGCAAGTCCATTGTATTTCTAACGCTCCTACTGTTTGTATAGTATATACATTTAAGCTTACTCTACCCTGGTTCTGTTTTGCCCCTTGTCCTGAGTAACCAATTTTACTCCCCAGGACCTGCTTGTTTTTTTACGCCCACTTTCCCCGACCTCTCTCTACTGGCGAAACCCCCCATTTGGAGTGACAATTTCACGCTCCAGGGATGCAGACAACATCTTTACCCATAGAATGGTTGCCAATTATCACTGAATGCCCAACCATTGCCTGCAAAATGCTTTCCAGTCGGCAATTTATTGCAATTGCCCTGGACAGCCATTCACGACCAATGCCCCTTCTATGCAAGACACCACACTGTCAATAGCAGTCACGAGGCACCGCCAGAAAACTGCAGGAAATGAAAATGAAAATTAGCAATTTCTTATGCGTTATTCTTTTACGTGTTTCATATAGGGCACTTTGTAGTTCCTATATGGACCATGTGTAATGATATATATGCATGAAATTACAGATGAAATTAATATAAAATATGTATATTGGTTTGATGCATAAAAGAATGATATCTACCTGGCTTACTGGCGTTCATGGCAGAGTAAGTAGGAGTGACGTGCACAGACGTTGCATCTGCAAGTGATGCAGGTCTTTCTCCATAATATCTCATAGGTTTCATCAATACTGATATTTTCCCGACACATTGCTCATAAAAGTCTATGAGAATATTTCTGAAAAGTATTTATAACCTGCAAAGTTAAAATATACATAAATCTATGCACGTTTGAAACAACGTACTATTGCCTCCCTGAAAAAACACAAATACGTTTCATCCAAAACTAGGATGTTCATATTTCAGCACCAAAGCACTTCAAATCTACATAATTTTATTGCAAAAACACTCTAGTTTAAAAATAATGCATCAACAAACGTCTATTGGTTTGTTTGGTACTGTAAATCATGTCTTTCCAAGGTAGTATGTAGTAGGCAGCTACCAAACAGGGAGGTAATACCACCTGCGAAGATATTGGAAGCATAATAATATGTCTAATGGTAGACCCTGCTACCATATGTCATCACGAAAATTGTGACCAAGTACCAGGTTGCTGGTCTGCCTTTCTGCCTCATTTGCACACAATTTCAGGGTCTCAAGTGTTTCTTTTACTTTGACAACACAACATACTTACTGTACATCGTTAACCACTATTGATTTTTTCTTTACGATTCTTTATTATTATTAATATTTTTACAATGTTGTTATTATTATTATTGTTACCATTATCATTATTATTTTATTATTATATTTTTAATTTTGCATTTTTATTACAAATTCTATTTACTATAAATTAATAATAATAATGATAATACTAATGGCTAGTGCTACTTGTGAACAGGGTTGTGCCCTTTTGTGGGCTGAGTTAGAGAGGGCCAAGGGAGAAATATTGAAATTAAAGGAAGAAACGAGACAGGAAAAGCAGGTGTCTGACGAAAACTCAGGCGAATGGAAGGTTGTGAGGAGAGGGACGACCAAATTGGTCGTGAAAAAACCCATCAAGGATACTTCAACAACAGCTAAGTGTACCAACTCTTTCAGTCCTTTGATAGATGAATTGGACGTTAGTATAGTCAGGGACAGGACTGACAAGGAAGGTACGAAAATTTAATTGTTGGCGACTCACAGGTACGGTACTTGGACAGAGCTTTTTGTGGTAAAAATAAAAACACCATGAGGGTGTGTTTGCCAGGAGCTGGGGTTGGGGATATAGTTGACAGGATGGACAATATCTTATCTGGTAATGGGAACAAACCCATTATCTGCTTCAGTGCAGGAGGCAATGATATTGGCAGGTGTAGGAGTAACGAGCTTCTTGATAAGTTCAAAGCAGCTATAGAACGTATTAGGACTAAGGGAGGGATCCCTATCATATGTGGTGTCCTGCCTAGAAAGAGAGTTGGCAATGATTGGTTGTCAAGGGCAGTTGGTGTCAACGGCCGTCTTGACAGATATTACAAGTCAATATCAGTCCCATTCATTGACAACTGGGACAACTTCTACGGCAGAAGGGACCTTTTTGCCAGGGATGGGGTGCACCTGTCTAGGGATGGGGTGGCAACCCTGGCTGGGTCTCTCGAGAGGGCAGTTCAAAAGATATCGAAGTCTTTAAACTGCTACGGGGAACATATGAGCACGGGGGTGGAGGAGCCTGCAGTAGGAGCGGGTAAACAAAGTGAAAGGTTACAGGGAAATAGTGTTAGGAATGATGACAAAACTAAGTTAGACAGGCAGTTAAAACCTACTACGCGAACAGTAGAAGTATGAGAAACAAAATGGATGATATTAGGGCCTTGGTATGTACCGAAAAAATCGATATAATAGCATTCACTGAAACATGGATAAACCTAGTCTCATGTGAGTTACCTGTCGAATAGCAAATTGCAGTTTACAAATTATTCCATACAGATAGGCAGATTCGGAAAGGAGGCGGAGTAGCAATCTATGTAAGGGATAATTTAAAGTGTGAAATAAATAAGGAAAGAAAAACTGAGCGGAATACAGAAACAATTTGGATAGAATTAATCGACGGTAGGAAAAAATTAATCACAGGAGTAATATATAGACCTCCCAATCTTGATAGAGTTAATGAGCGACTTATTTGGGATGAAATGCTCAGGGCTTCCATACACAGCACAGTCTGTATGGTAGGCGATTTTAACTTTAGCCAAATAGATTGGATTGACCTTATGGGTAACTTAGAATTAGAGGATTTTCTTGAAACGATCCAGGACTGTTTCCTAAATCAACATATAACCGAACCCACCGGGGGTAACAATATACTCGATTTAGTCCTGTCGAACAGAGAAAACCTCATAAGTAATGTCGAGGTAGGGAACAACTTACAAACAGCGATTACAAAGAAATTAGATTCCAGTTAGATTTTCAGGGCAGCCATAAGGAAAATTCCACAAAAGTCCCAGATTTCAGAAGGGCAAACTTTGATAGTTTGAAGAAGCAGTTGAGAGAAAGGGTATCACGCATGGGGGTGAACTACATGACCTCACATGAGGTGACCTCACTCAATGTACCCAATGTACCCAATGTACCCAATGTAACCTCATCGTACCCAGAGACCTGACGGTTGAGACTGACCTGATTACGAGATCTGAGGTTACCGAGTTCCACGACAATTTAAATATTGAGTTACTTAATGCACAAAGGCAGAACATACGATACAAAAAACTGAGATCAAACAACAATGACCATAAATGGATGAATAATTATTTAAAGAACATTATTGGTCAAAGGAAGGCCATAGGTAGAAGGATAAATCGTGGCGAAGTTTACCTCCGAGATTATTATAAGGTATTGGCAGGTAGGGTTAAGACCGAGATAAGAAAAGCAAAGAGGAATAATGAGCTGAGGATAGCAAGGGAGGCGAAGTCAAACCCCAAGGGATTCTATCAAATGTATCAAACTAAAACAGGAGAAAAGATTGGACCAATACAGTCAGATACCGGCGAGCTATCTGATAATGACGGAGAAATGAGCAATAATCTGAATAAATATTTTTCAACAGTTTTCACCACCGAAAATTTAAACATGATACCGGAGGCACCTACTCTATACAGAGGTAGTGAAGAAAACCAATTAAGCGAGATAGTAGTGACTAGTAACAATGTAAGTAAGCAAAGAGAAAAACTAAGGCCTAATAATTCACCTGGTCCTGATGAGCTATTTGCCACAGTATTAAAGGAATGTAAGGAAGAGCTTAGTATGCCCTTAGCAAAGTTGTTTAACATGTCCTTAAAAGCAGGTGTAGTACGAGAATTCTGGAGGATAGTGAATGTAATACCGATTTTCAAGAAGGGAGATAGATCACTATCCTCTAACTACCATCCAATCAGTCTAACATCAATTGTAGGCAAATTACTGGATGCAATCATTTCAAATTCTATCCGAAATCACCTAGAGAAGCACAAGTTGATCAATAATTCCCAGCATGGCTTCACAAGCGGGCGTTCATGTCTAACTGATCTATTAACATTCTTTTCTTCAGTGGACGAGTGGCACAATTATGATGTGGTATATCTCGACTTTAGCAAAGCCTTCGACAGAGCCCCCCACGAAAGAATAATAAGAAAAATGGAGGCTCATGGCATCCAAGGTGATATTCTAAAATGGATTAGGGCGTGGTTACAGGACAGGAAACAGCGAGTGAGCATTAACCGCACTAAATCCCATTGGAGCAACGTCAATAGTGGAGTTCCCCAAGGCTCAGTACTCGGACCATTATTATTTATTATATACATAAACGACATAGATATCGGCATAGACAGCAACATAAGTAAATTTGCTGATGACACTAAAATAGGACGTGTAATTAAATCTGAAGAGGAGTCCGCAAAACTACAGGAAAATCTAAACAAATTTTTCGAATGGTCTGAAAAATGGCAGTTGAAATTCAATGTGGACAAATATAAAGTACTCAGTATAGGAGATGTAAACAGGGAAACCAAATTCCCAGATGAACAACGATATTATTGAGAAATCCGACTGCGAGAGAGATTTAGGAGTAATGATAAGTAGGAATCTTAAGCCAAGTAAACAATGTGTTTTGCTCGAAACAAGGCTAATAAAGAACTTGGGTTCATACAAAGGAGTGTTAGTTACAAGATTAGCGAGGTCATCTTAAAACTATATCTTGCTCTTGTGAGACCTCAATTGGATTACACAGTTCAATTCTGGTCACCATATTACAGAATGGATATAGAATCCTTGGAAAGAATTCAGAGGAGAATGACAAGACTAATCCCGGGCATTAGGAACCTTGACTACAGAGACAGGTTAAAGCATCTTAATTTGCACTGCCTCGAGAGACGTAGAGCGACATGATAGAGGAGTATAAATGGAAGTCAGGGCTAAACAATGGGGACATTACAAGGTACTCAAACTATCCAATCAGGAGCGAACTCGTAACAATGGTTTTAAATTAGACAAATTTAGATTTAGGCGTGAAATAGGTAAATATTGGTTTGGAAATACAGTAGTGTTGAGTGGAACAATATCATCATTAACTCGAATACGCTGGATAGCTTCAATCATAGGTTGGATGCTTATATGAGCAATAGGGGTTGGGTGTAAATGGGATTGCGCAGTATGGGCCAATAGGCCTGCTGCAGTTTCCTCCATTCCTATGTTCTTATGTTAATAATAATAATGATAATAATAATAATAATTATAATAATAATATTATTATTATTATTTTATTATATTTTAATTTTGTATTTTTAATATAAATTTTATTCACTGTGAGTTATTATTCTTATTCTTATTCTTATTCTTATTATTATTATTATTATTATTATTATTATTATTATTATTATTGTTACATTTTCGCCCTCATGCCCCAATGTGGGTCAGTGACCTGTGCCAGGGTGGGCTAATCCCCGTAAAAAAAAAAAAATAAAAATAAAAAACACTTGCCATCACGTGGCACATGCGAGTTCCTCGGTCTAAGATTCGGTATGGGGGGGTTCTGTGTACCTCAAACAAATGTGAATGTCAATGAGCGAACACCAATACAGATACACACACATTCCCACTACAACTGTTCATTGTATTACACTTTAAATCATAATATTTCGTCTAAACAATGCGACGGAACCGCAGGTGCACTTTGAGTACCATGGGGTGCCAATGGACCTCAGGGTCTTTGCTATTAGGCCTTGGATCGGGAGCGACACACAACACACCTTCACTCTGCGAGAGCATGAGGCAGACTGACTGCAGACTGGACGCCAAGGTCCAAGATCGCCCAGCAAATACATCCAATCACCAACTAGCTAAATGCTGTTCGTCGTGGGGATTTTTGGACCCCACATTACCTATCTAGGGTTTAATACTAGTGTTATTTTAAAAAGGTGCAAATTGAATCTGTGTAAATCGAATCAAGAAGTGACTATAGAATAAATGTTAATTAAGAACTCCACCAGCAATGCAGGCGACTGAATTTTCAAAGTTCCTTGCAAGGAATCTAATAGTTTCTACTTAGCTCAATCGGGCAAAGTTCTTATAACTCGACTGGGCTAATGTCTCTTCAATCTTACTTTGTAATTCAATTGTCAGTTGGAACATGATGGAATCTACAGGGGGTGTAGTCGCAATAAACATACCGAATATGTCAACATGAATTTGAGTAATGGCATGTACAAATTGGAAATTTTTTTGAGTAAGAAGATTTGTAACCAGGTGAAATGGTCTGGTCGCTACTTAATGACTTGAATATGAAGGACACCTACTCTTCTTTGGGACTTGATCTTACTCTCCTTTATATGTTAGCCTCGTTAGTAACTACTCCTTAGTCTGTACTCACCCCTGAAGATGTGAATTACACGAAATCGCTTGGGAACTTCGTGTTTTCTTGGATCCTCGTAGTTATCAGCACACACACACACACACACACACACACACATATACAGGTATATATATATATATATATATATATATATATATATATATATATATATATATATATATATATATATATATATATATATATATATATATATATATATATATATATATATATATATACTAGCAAAATCGCCGCCCTCCGGGCGGCTCTTTCGAGAGGCCACGGTAGGACGCCACCCTCCGGGAGGCTCCACATTGTCTCACTGTAGTGCATTAAGGTCGATCACATTTTTGGTTTTGCCATTTGCAGTAAGTATGTACAGATTTTTGCCAGTTCCCACTCTGGAGCATCCAACATAGAAATGTCCATGAGAGAAGCATGGAAACACCAGGTTTAGGCCAACCGTCTTCAGGGACTGTCCCTGGCTTTTGTAGATGGTCATGGCAAACCTTACTTTAACCGGGAACTGAAGTCGCTTGAACTCAAATAGCAGGTCTTGCAAGGTCCTGTCCAATGCTTAAAACGCTAACTTGTGAGACATAGTGCATTCATCCCAGACTATGAGGCTGCATTTTCTAAGAGTTTTGCCTTTGCCGATCCTTTTTTGATGTTGCACACTGGATTCTCATTGTGAGCGAGGTTGAGAGGCAGTTTAAAAGTTGAGTGTGCAGCACGTCCTCCTTCTAGTAGTGTTATAGCAATTCCTGAGGATGCCACAGCAAGAGCAAGTTTCCCCTGATGACGTACTTTGGCCAACAGAAGGTTGATCAGGAATGTTTTTCCTGTCCTGCCAGGTGCATCGAGAAAGATCATACCTCCGTGCTCCGCTTGTATCGCTTGATCAGGCACCACGTGCGGCTCATTTTCTTCAAAAAATTTCACCAGAACTTCAAATGAGTAGGCTGTCTCTCTGAGCAACTCCCTGTTTGCAACTACTGGTTCTTCTCTGTTTGGGGAAGGCAATCCAAAATCAGTCAGATTTTTTCCGCATAGCTCCATCACTTTGTCTTCCAGCATGATCAGAACCCCGTTGAATATGTCATCCATGAACTCAATCTCTTGACCAGGATGTTCTCTTCTTGCTTGATGAAGCAGATCCTCTGAAAGACCCTCTTGGTGGTTTTCCCAGAGCTGGCTTGGGTTGAAAAGTCCACATGTAGCAATCATGATGGCAAACAGGTTCCTCATTCTCATTGGCGATTGAGTAGCTGCTGCCTCTTCTAATGTGTCATTCCAGTGACCATCATCTTCCAGTATGCCAAAGAGATTGCACGCTTCCCGATAGGTTCTGCAGACTTGTCCATTCACTGTCTTGAGTGCTGCATAAGATGTTGGGCCACGGATGTGGTGCAAAAGTAGTCTCAAACAATAGCATTCAAAGTTGTTGGGGTGAACAGTGTAGACACGTCCCAAAGCATTGCCTGACTTTATCGCTGGATATCCTTCAACATCGGATCCTTGAGCTCTTCTCTGGAACTTTTTCATTAAGGCCTGCCATATGTAGAACTTGGGTACGTCAACATACAGGAGTATTTTAGTAAACTCATCTTTGTGTGAAAGCTTAAAGAATGCAGTGAGAGTCGTATCAGCAGGATTTGTCATTTGATTTTGGAGGGACTCTTCTGTGAAGTAAACTCTTTGTCCATTTTCCAGGTGAACAGCCAGATGAACTACTGTTGAACATCGTTCGTGTATGGGAAAATTAAAAATTCTCCATAGGGCTTCATTGCTGCATATATAACGGCCTTGCTGAAGCTGTGTCACCTCATCATAATTTCCATCCTTTTCCAATGCAAAGATCCCTTGGTCAGAGCCTTTGTTGACGTATTTGCAGACATACTTGATGGACTTGACTGAATTGCAGAACTCCACATTGATGTGCGCATTGAATGCTTTACTCAAAAGAGGATTGTAGGGGACCACCCATTTGTTGTCTACTGTTATTTCACTGTCTGTTGCACCAAAAACTTCTTTGGGGAAGTTTTTGGTGCAACGTCCATCTTTCATGCATGGAGAGTGTCTGTTGAATAGTCCACATGGCCCATGAATCATTTGCTTCTTGATAATCTCATAGAGAACTAGATCTTTTTCGGGTACAGGAAACTCTGCTCGTATGCAGTTGTCAATCATGTTCGGTCGAAATTTCTCTTTCAGCCAGATCAAGACATGGGCATGTGGTAGACCTCGTTTCTGCCACTCAATGGAATACATGTAGCACCGATCAATAGTTCATTAACAGTGTATGTAAGTTCCACCATGTTTTTCACTACAACGGTACAGCAAAGTATATTTTTTTAGCATTAAACTGTCACTATTTTATTGTCTAATCATCACTACATATAACACCATTAATCATCACTACATATAACACCATCCATCATCACTACATATAATACCATCCATCATCACTACATATAACACCACCCATCATCACTACATATAACAACATCCATCATTACTATATATAACATCGTCCATCATCACCACATATAACACCATCCATCATCATCACTACATATAACACCATCCATCATCACTACAGATCGGTAAAGTAATTTCCGAGATTCTCATGCGGACACACACACACACAAACAAACACACAGACATACTTCTTTGTGTTTTATATATATATATATATATATATATATATATATATATATATATATATATATATATATATATATATATATATATATATATATATATATATATATATATATCACAGTACCGGTGGTTCGTCGAATCATCGTTGATAATGGCCAACACGGCATTAATCTTGGAAAATGCCCTCTGTAGGTGGTGGAGCTTCTCGAGGGGCAGGTGGGTGACGGCGAGGAGCCTCGTCGACCACACCAGGAGGCGGCTCTTGAGGGACCACTCGGCGAAGGCGGCGAGGAAGGCTGGGTCGTCGCTGATGAGCACAATTGTCGTGTGTGATGACATTTGCCGCAGCTGTTAACAACGAAATGGTACTGTTTGACTGACCTGTCACTGGCAGTAATGTGGGAGTGGGTACTTCCTCTAGCACCACTGTAAGAGTGGCTAACTTGACCAACAATAAAGAGTGACTAACTGTAACACCCTTGTAATATTTACCGCTTCTAGTACTCATGTGACGTTGACTTACTATAACAGCATTGTTAATGAAGACCTTTGTAAGGGATAAAGAATTCTAGCACCACTATAACAATGTCTCACTAGAGCATCACTAGAAGTAACTCTCTCTACACCATTGTGATTGACTAACTCGCCTCGGTAATAATTAAAATAATCTACCCTATTCAGTATCAGTGTGAGAGTGACAACAAAGTTACATACTGTTCAAGAATTACCTGTTTTATTACACAGATTACATGAGAGAGCTGCGTGTTTATATTGTCAATATATTGACCCTCCACCACTACCTCAAAAACACCAACACCTCCGGGAATAGGCAGCTCCTCTTCCAACTGAAAAGATACTGTGTTAATGTTGAATAGAAATTTGTTGTGTGTTAATGCAATTTGCGTCTGATAATTTGAATGTGTCACGTTGCATATCAGTAACAGCCAAGCCACCACTCTACCTTGAAAATGGTGGATGCAGATGTGCTGCCGTCTGTGAGGAAAAAGACTGAGAATTTGGAATATGCCAATGTGGCCAACACCTCCTTCACCACACCCAGCACCGATGACGATGTACTTTGTTTACCTGTCAAAACACAAGGAAGGTGGTTTAAATAAATATTCATACCATATATATATATATATATATATATATATATATATATATATATATATATATATATATATATATATATATATATATATATATATATATATATATATATATATATATATATATATATATATAGAGATAGATAGATAGATAGATAGATAGATAAAATCACACAGGGAAAAGAGAAACAATGGAGCACCTTAGCTTTCGTCTTTATTGAAGACATCTTCAGAGGCAACTGAATTACATGGACAGAGAGAGGCTTAAGTACACAGACAAATTAGGTCAAATAATAATGAGCCAAGATGGATGACCAGAAAACTTAAACATGAGATAGGAATAAAGAAAGGAATTTATAAGAAATTCAAGAGAGGGGAGGAGCAGCTCAGAAATAGGTACAATGAACTATCTAGGAATGTTAAAAAAAATGTAAGGAAAGCAAAGAGAGACTATGAAATCAAAATAGCAAGAGAATTCAAGGCGAATCCCCATGGATTTTTCCAGGTATAAAGAACAAAGGTCAAGGAATAAGTTGGGCCTTTAAAGTCAGGGAGGCGAGAAGTGATAAATGGCAGTGAAGAAATAAGCAAAGTATTGAACAGCTACTTCTTATCACTTTTCACAGAAGAAATTCGCGAGGAAATTCCAGAGGTGGAACTGATATTTAGGGGAAAGGAAGAAGAGATATTAAAGAATATCACTATCAGAAAAGAGGATATTCTTAAAAGGATAAATAAACTAAAGAAGACAAAATCCCCAGGGCAGGATGAAATTTTCCCTCGAGTCGTGATAGAGTGTAGGGAACAGATTAGCGGACCCCTCGTAAATTTATTTACAAAATCATTAGACACCGGAGTTGTGCCAGACTTGTGGAAACAGGTAAATGTAGTACCCATAATCAAAAAGGGAAGACAGTGCAACAGCATCAAATTACCGGCCGATTAGTTTGACGTCAGTAGTGGGGAAATTTCTTGAATCAATTATAGCAAATAGCATTTGATGGCATTTAGAGAAAAGCAAATTAATCTGCGACTCTCAACATGGGTTTACAAAGGGAAAAATCTTGTCTAACAAATTTGCTGACTTTTTTTTAGGAAAGTCTTCGAGGTAGTAGATAATGAAAAAAATTACGATGTTATTTGCTTAGACTTTAGCAAAGCGTTTGACAGATTACTGCATCACAGGCTTCTGAGAAAATTTAAGGCCCATGGTATCGAAGGGAAAGTTTTAAATTGGATAAAATCATGGCTCACCGATAGAACATAGAGGGTCAGCGTAGATAGTTTTAATCTGAGTGGGGCTGTGTAAGCAGTGGGGTTCCCCAGGGGTCAGTACTGGCCCACTCTTGTTCATATTCTACATAAACGATCTAGATACTGGAATCAGCAGTGACATAAGCAAGTTTGCGGATGCAAATGCACTACAGGAGGATTTAAATAAACTGCAGGAGTGGTCAGAGAAATGGCAAATGAAATTCAACACCAGCAAGTGCAGCGTACTTAATATTGGAAGAGCAAATACTGTCATTGTATACAGCCTTAACAACATCAACCTAGAGAAGTCGACTTGTGAAAGAGACCTAGGGGTACTTGTAAGCCCGGACCTATGGCCTAGAAAACAGTGCGTTAATGTTTAAAATAAGGCAAACAGAGTATTTTTTTTTTTTTACGGGTATTAGCCCACCTGGACACAGGTCACCGACCCACATCAAGGCCCGGGGGGCGAAAACGTAATAACAATAATAATAACAACAATAATAATAATAATAATAATAATAATAATAATAATAATAATAATAATAATAATAATAATAATAATAATAATAATAACAATAATAATAATATTAATAATAATAATAATAACAATAATAATAATAATATTTCAGATTAGTAAAATTTATAATAAAAAATACAAAAATAAAAATAAAATAATAATGATAACAATAATAATAATGAAAACACTGATATAATAATAATTATAATAATAATAATATGGAACCATAAAGAAATTAAAAAAAAAAGATCATTAGTGAGAAACGATATATGTATGTTGTGTTGTCAATAGCAAGAGAAACAATTGAAACCCCGCAATTGTGTGTAAATGAGGCAGAAAGTCAGATCAGCAACCTGGGACTTGGTCACAATTTTTGCAATGACATATGGCAGCAGGGTCTACCATTAGACAACACATTATGCATCCAATATCTTCCCAGGCGGTAGTACCTCCCTGTTTGGTAGCTGCCTACTACCTACTACTACTACCTTCTACTACCTACTACTACCTATCTAGAAGTGTCAGTAATAAGAGTGCAGAGGTCTTATTGCAACTATATCTTGCGCTAGTCAGGCCGCACCTCGATTATGCAGTTCAGTTCTGGTGCCCTTATTATAGAATGCATATCAATTCACTAGAGTCGGTGCAGCGAAGAATGACGACAATTATTCCGGGACTTAGAAACTTTCCATATCAGGATAGGTTTAAGAAACTAAACTTGCATTCCCTAGAAAGATGAAGAGTGCGGGGAGATATGACATAAGTATTTAAGTTGGTGAAAGAAATCAATAAATGGGATATAGGTAAATTTCTTATACTATCCGAGCAGGATAGAACTCGGAGCAACGCGAGGTACATATATATACTTCATTTTTAGTCCATATAACACGCGGACTTTGAACATATAATCAACAACCTCACCAGCAAGGAATCGAACCCTCGACCTATTGGGTGTGACTAGGGAACGCTTACCGGCTAGGCCACAAGGACACTAAAAGCAGTTCTAGACTCTGTTATATTTCACACAAAGCCTGTTCATCGAGCTGATGGCGCCGTGAACCTCCGCCGTGAAAGTCCGCGTGTTATATGGACTAAAAATGAAGTATATATATGTACCTCGCGTTTCATACCAGCTGGATTCGGTAAAATGCTACTGACACCACATAAGAGGCACGGGCAGTTTCCCAATGAGGTTCACGGCGCCATCAGCTCGATGAACAGGCTTTGTGTGAAATATAACAGAGTCTAGAACTGCTTTTAGTGTCCTTGTGGCCTAGCCGGTAAGCGTTCCCTAGTCACACCCAGTAGGTCGAGGGTTCGATTCCTTGCTGGTGAGGTTGTTGATTATATGTTCAAAGTCCGCGTGTTATATGGACTAAAAATGAAGTATATATATGTACCTCGCGTTTCATACCAGCTGGATTCGGTAAAATGCTACTGACACCACATAAGAGGCACGGGCAGTTTCCCAATGAGGTTCACGGCGCCATCAGCTCGATGAACAGGCTTTGTGTGAAATATAACAGAGTCTAGAACTGCTTTTAGTGTCCTTGTGGCCTAGCCGGTAAGCGTTCCCTAGTCACACCCAGTAGGTCGAGGGTTCGATTCCTTGCTGGTGAGGTCGTTGATTATATGTTCAAAGTCCGCGTGTTATATGGACTAAAAATGAAGTATATATATATATATATATATATATATATATATATATATATATATATATATATATATATATATATATATATATATATATATATATATATATATATATTTAAAACCAATGAAAATGACGGGAGTCTTACGTACACAACTAAAACATACAGGAAGTATTACCTTAATATATAGTGGAAGTGATTTTCTGAATATAAAAGCGTGAGTTTCAAGCTATATGTTTCAGTGTTTCATCATAAGCAATTCAGGGAGGGTGTGCTTGCTGCATACCGGGATAACGTAACTCATCTCTCCTTGAGGGATTGTGCAAGTTAAATCAAATAAAACATAAATTAAAGTGATGTGAGATTATTAACATATCAATAAAAATAGTAAAGTTTATGACTATCCAGAGTACAAGAGAAAAAATCTCAATTTACCGTGAACGATTTTTCTTCTCTTTTTTTTTTTGGAGAAAGAAGGGATGGAAGAAGATTAGAGTGGGGGTAAGGGAGTCAATAGTTCTGAAACTGAAGAAATGTAGGAGGAGGTAGAAGGAGGCGGGATAGTTAAGCTAATAGTGATTTTCTTTTTTTAATATTTGTACGAATGTTACCGACACGGACTTTAGGCTAGAATGCTGGACTGCCCATTACTGGGAAATCTCCATCATCTTTTTTGAGTATATAACTATAATTTCCAACAAGTAATGGTGTGAATGTTCGGTAAGAAACCGTAGAGTTTCTTGAGTTGGTGGTTAGTCTTTTGGCAACCTTCTCTGCTGTGACAGGGGGTTGCAAGTTTTTCCTAACTAATTGTGTTCCAGGGAACTATGAGGTAGTGCTGCAATGAGTTTTTTGCTTCTCTATCGCACGTCTTGCACGTCAGCTCCTCTGCTGGTACTTGTATACCTATTTCCCATTTGCACGGGTAGCCCAGTCTTAGTCGGTGAAGGATGCTTTCTTCCCATCTTGTCATATCCATCGTTATTTGCACCTGACTGGGTGTGATTTTCATTTCACTCTTTTCGCTGTTCAAGAGCACCCTTGGCAGCATCGTCAGATCGTTCATTCCCTGTGATTCAGACATGGCTGGGCACCCAGTTAATGGTAAAATGCAGGAGACCAACAGCAGTTGTCTCTGGGTTCTCTACACTGTAGTGCTTCAATAGCACATCGAGAGTCAGTGTGTATTGTAACGTATTGTTGACTGTTTATGGAAACGTGTCGTAGGACTCCATGTATGGCAGCTAGCTCTACTTGTAAAGTGGAGCAGCCATTTGAAGTTCCCGAAAGGACCGTGTCACCCCCTTCTATGATGAATGCTGCTCCTGACTTCGTATTGTTGGGTTCTACGGAACCGTCTGTGTGATACACTGTTCTATTGTGCGGTGTTACAGTTTTCATGTTTCTTTCTGCTACCTGTCGGAGCTCGTGTGGGTTTCTGTCGGCCTTTCTTATCCCAGCTTTTATAATATTGAAGACTGCTGGGGGGTGACTCCCACAGTGCTGGAGTACTGTAGTCTTCACTAACTGTGTCAGGGCGTTCACTAAGGATTGTGTCTTTCAGTCTCAGTCGATTCACAATGTCAGCTGCACACAGTAGCCATGTGTTCTTATCAAAGACATCTCTGTCAGGGCTGAGGGCTCTTAAAAGTTCATTATTGATGTAAATTTTCCATGGAAGCTTAATGTGTTCTCTAATGGTGGACCCTGCTGCCATATGACATCAAAAAAATTGTGACCAAGTCCCAGGTTGCTGATTTGACTTTCTGCCTCATTTACACACAATTGCAGGGTTTCAATTGTTGCTCTTACTTTGAGAACACAACATACATGATGCATATCGTTTCTCATTCCTGATTTATTTTTGTATTTTTTTGTATTTATTATGGTAATTATTATTATTTGTATTATTTTATTTTTATTTTTATTATTTTATTTTTATTTTTATTATTTTGTTATTTTTTATTAATTAATATAATAATAATAGTTATTATTATTATTATTATTATTATTATTATTATTATTATTATTATTATTATTATATTTTCGCCCCCTAGCCCCTAATGTGGGTCAGTGACCTGTGCCCGGGTGGGCTAATCCTCGTAAAAATGATAAATAAATAAATAAATAAATAAATAAAATAAAATAAAAATGTGCAGGTTTTCAGTTCTTGTAATTCTTGTCCATATTGGTGCCTTGACAATGATTCTCACAGCGTTGTTCTGAGCATCCTCTAATTTCTTCCATTCACAACCAGACAGTGTGTTAAGAGCCGATGCTGCGTAATCTGTTTATGATCAAATGGTGTGTGTTTATACAGCGTTCTCAGGACTACATGGCACGCACTAACCTTGGGGCGATTCATAGCTCCAATCATGTGGACTCTCTTACCCATTCGTTCTCTTAGATAGTGTATCTCTTTATCAAATTTGAGGCCTTTCTCAATCCAGATGCCCAAGTATTTGTAGGGCAGTACCTTGTATTCGCAGGTGTGTCACCGGATCATTGATCCAATCTTCATGGCTTTCGATTTTAGAATTGACATCTTGATCCCGAGACTCATACATTCTTTATTGATGAGGCTTAGTGCCCTTTGGGCTTTGGTGATATGATTTTTGCCTTTTACCACCAGTGCTAAGTCATCAGCATAGCAAAGCATAGCATAGCAGTCTGGTACCTTCTTGAAAGGGGAGCCAACATAAGTTTTCCTTGAGGACGTTGACGTGAGTTGGACTAAGAACTCCTCCTTGAGGGGTGCCATTTTCCAGTCTTTGGAATTATGAAAGTTGTCTTAGACAAGTAACTCTTGCTGATATATTTTGGAGATCGTCAGCAATCTAAGCAAGTAAGCATCCATTGACGTCTTTCAGAGCCAGAATGGTTACAATGGCCTGTGCATTCGCCAACTCAAATGCCTTTTCTAGGTCAAGGAATAAAGGAATACTAAAATTGCACTATTTTGACCAATCGATCCCAGAAGAGTGGCCAAACTGTATGCAGTGCTGACACCTTTGGTGAAGTCAAAGATGTTGTGGTGAAGTGATCAATTTTTCAGGAGGAGTCGTGTAAGAACCATCCTCTTGTTGATTTTGCCAATGCATGCTGTGAGTGATATTGATCTTAAATTCGGGGGATCAGTGGGTTTGGAATGGGAACGATGTTTGCCCTTTTTCAAGCTCTCGGGAGTCTGCCTGCTCACCAGCAGGTCCTGCGTTGCTGAGCAATGAATAAGCCATACCATCACTGCCAAGGGTGGTGTCTTTGGTTGGTGTTTGGCCCTTCTGATTTCCTTTGTGGTAAATAGACAGTCTGTGGTATCAGTTTCTTCAAGAGCTTGTCTGAATTCTTTTCTCTCCAGTTGTACTTGCTGTAGATGAATTCTTACTTCAGGAGGTAGTGAGCTGACGACTAGCGCTCTGCAAAGTGCTCTGCCAAAAGATTTGCTTTCTGAAGTGGCTGGGGGTGAGCTGGTGCTCTGGGCGGTCTTCCTGTTGATGTCCTGAGTTTTCTCCAGAATTCATTCAAGTTGATGTATGTATTAAAGGTTGCACACCACTCGATCATTTGACGTCCTTAATTTTCTGAGTAATTTGGCGAGGTTGTTGGACCACAGCTCTCAATAGTCTCGCTCCTTCAAGGGAAGGGTACTGTCGGAGATGTCTTCTGAATTTGTTGATCCTATGATTCTGTTCCCTGACCTCGCCAGTGTAAAACCAGTAGTCTCTTTGTAGGATTTGTTTGTTTTAATTGCTTTATCTGCTGCGTCGTGTATGGCATCAGTGAGGTTCTGGTTTTGGTGGTCAATGTCTTCTGATGGTTCATAGTTCAACTACCATTTTTGTAGTTTATCTTGAAATACTTTCCTATTGGCTTTCTTCGTATTGCACCTGGGTGGCGAAAGTGGCGGAGGAGGGAGTAACTCCACTCTCAAAGTAGTTGCCGTTGCGAAGTGGTCGCTGGTTAGTTCAGCATCTACCTCACAGTGGGCTATTGGAACGAGCTCAGTGGAGATGAATGTGAGGTCCAGTCTGCCTTCCAGTATGTGTGTTTGTTCCCCAGTATCAAGGAGAGTGATTTCTGTAACACATGTCAGCAGTTCCATTAGGTGTTCACCATCCTGGTTCGTTCTTGAAGTCGAATTGAACGTTGGATGGTGGGCATTGAAGTCCTCAGCAATGAGCACAAGTTCCTGTGTTGTTAGAGACAGTAGGTCACCGGCGTCTAGCCGGTTATATACTACAATATTAAAAATTTTCAGATGTTTCCGATCAGCTTGCGCCTCCACTCCATCTCCACAGTGAACAGGTTCTACTACTGAGGTGGGAATGGGCGCTCTGACGAAAATCATGGTGCCATTGTCGTTTTGCTGCAGAGTATTGTTGATATCCAGGCAGTCCGATTTGTTTATCTTTCGACCTGAGAGTTTCTTGTAGAATGAAGACATCAACATTTTTGGCTATGGTTGCTGCCTGTACAGTATGCCGTTTGTTGGTCAGGCCTTGTACACTCACGTTGATGCCTTCTTCTTTCCGTGGCCTCCTGTGATATTTTCCCTTCATGAGTTACTTCTCTCTCGCTTGTATTTATATTAATAAACTAGCAGTGAAAACTCACTACCCTACCTAGTTCCTCGTTGCCCTAAGACCAGTGCCGTACCCTCCCAACGGGGGTCGTAGGCTGGTGGCTCTGGTTTTGCAACAGGACCCCAAAAAGAGGAGCCTATTCTACCCTATCAGCCCAGCTCACACCCCTCAAATGGGCCCCTTTGTGGCCCATCCTAACGACAGTTCCGGCAGGGTTCGTTATTTCTGGGAGAATCGATGAAAACACTAAGAAATTTGAGCAAAAAAAAAAGTAAAGTCTACAGAGACGAGATATAAACGTCAAAGAGAGAGTGACCGTTGTGGCGACACTTAGTCTGGTTAGATGGTAACACGTGAGTCGGGATTCGTTGCAGTCTGCGTCTTCTCACCTCGTTGTTCAGCTGTGTGGCGTATTTAGGTTGTATCCTGGTATAGTTACTGTGGGTTGTTTTCTTAGAGCTGGATTCTCGTTGGCTGTTCGCTTTGTCGTCACAGGTACTAGACGGCCCACCCTATCATATATATGGATGTTTTGAGTGAAGATCAGAAATTTGCAGATGCCAGTAGCTCCACAAATCGGGATCCACGCTTCGGCACGAACCGTGATCATGCCAAGCTCGGGCATCTCGATTTCGAAAACGGGGACAAACACAACTACAGTCGAGCGTTTTCTCCAAATGAATTATTCTTAGCTTTGAGAAAGGCCAAGTGTTCTACTCCTGAACCCGGCGGTATTCGATACGAGATGATTAAACACCTTGACCAGGGAAATCCGGACAAGTTGCTAGAAGTGTTCAATGAGTTTGGGACGTCCAGAACGTTTCCAAACTCATGGCACTTTGTCCATGTCGTATCGATCCACAAGAGGGATAGATGCCCAACGAACACCAACTCGTTCCATTCGATTGTGCTTTCAAATTCTCTGTGTAAGATCATGAAACGTATGATGAAACGTAGGCTACTGTATTTTGAGGGAAAATAATAACTTATTGAATTACCTACAGAGTGGTTTCCGCCAAGGTAGTTGCACATTAGATCACTTAATAAGTTTTGAAACAGACATTTCAAAGGCCCTGTGCAATAAAGAAACATTTATTGCAGTATTCTTAGACACTAAGAAAGCCTACGACATGACATGGCGAACTGGCCTCATGATGAAGCTCCAAGCCATAGTTCTAAGAGGTAATTTATCCGTTTTCATTAGAATTTTTTTGCAGGACAGAACTTTTTCCGTCAAATTAAAAAATAACGTAATGTCGGACACATTTGTCCAAGAAAACGGAGTCCCACAAGGCAGCGTCTTGGGTCCTGTACTATTTCTCATAATGCTTAATGATTTCCTTTCACCAGCACCCAGCCTAAATAACCTTGAATTATCATTGTTTGCCGACGATTGCGCAAATTGGCGCTCCTCTCAGGTCGATAGATGGTCTGCACAAAGGATGCAGTTGAGAAGACAGTAGGAGTGGTCTTCACCAAGAAACATAACGCAAATAATTAATCAATTATTGAAATTAAATGATACACATTTTAAAATTAAGACCTCAATAAGTTTCTCAGTATTCATTTTGACCGAAAATTAACGTGGGAAACCCACATTAACGACCTTAAAAGTAGATGCTTAAAAATCACACACATACAGAAAGATTTATCAGGTACTACATGGGGAACCGATAGGAAATCTTTATTAATGGTGTATAAGACCCTGATCAGATTGAAACTCGACTATGGATGTCAGCTGTATGCATCGGCACGCGACATCACACTCGCAAAGCTGACCAAAATACAGAACCGATGCATTCGTCTATGTTTGGGTGCCTACAGCTGTACACGTATAAAAATACTGGATGTAGAGGCTCATGTTCCCCCACTCCACATCAGGAGGGATATGTTGACGCTAAGGTACGGGCTGACTGTGGCTAGGAGGCGTGACACAGGTTGGTGTGCTGTCGCTAGCCCCGCTACCTGCATCTACGCAATAATGGAAGCCCCTCGAAATCGAGGATGGCCGGCCCAGGGGCCTCCTAGGCGTGAATTTGTTAAGGTGTAGAAGCTGTCGGCAACACAACAAGCACACCACAAGATAACGAGCTGCATGACCCAGTATCAAGGATTAATCCGAGAAGACTGGACAACTCGCCAACTGCACTGGCTAACCATTACCCCAGAATACGATCCGCAAATCGATTAACAACCAGGTTCCCAATTATTGTTGGGTAGAGAGAGGCAAATGGCGTAAAGAAACTTGCCCATAGTTTCACCCTGCCCGAGGATCGAACTCGGGTCCGCTCGCTTGCAAGGCGAGGATGCTGACCATTACACCAAAGGTGTAGGTCCCATGACTCGGCCGTCCGCCTCCAGACCTTGTGCCAGGGCTCTGGTATCCGTTAAGAAAATGTTGATAGATATGTCCCACCGTTGTGGAGACATCGTGGCCTCCAGGCGGAAAAAGGGTCTACATCCCGGGCTCCTAAAACAACTTTTCTGTCAATTTATAGAGGGATAAAGCGCCTTTACTCACTTGTAAACAGACGGGTCCAGGACTGATCGACAGCGTTGGGGCCGGTATCTGGAGCAGTGATGGGAAGTAAGGTTCCCGCCTGCCGCGGCATACAGCCATATTCACTGCAGAATTGTTTGCAATAAATAAGCCATTGACGTTGCAATAATAAGCGATGTCAATGATATTGCTTCATTTCAGACTCTATGTCAGCTCTTAAAGCAATTCAAATTTGTATCACTACCAGCAATGAGGTAAAGGGAAACATTATTACTACATGCGTGTGCCAAGAACATTATGTTGACATAGGTGCCTGGGAACTGCAACATTCGGGCAATGAACAGGCAGACAACTATCAAAAGGATGGTGGGTCTCGGGGAGACAACCAATGTACCCTGGGAACGGCAATCGTGTCTCTCCTTGGGGAGGACACATGCAACAAGCAAGTGACAGCTGGAGTGGACCAGTTTAAATCATCGCAACAACTGCAAGATTAACATCGGAAACTGACCCTCAGCACAAATGCAGAGCACATACAGAACACATACATAAGGTTAAAATGCATCTCTATGACCCACCTAAAACCTCACACAGATAACTTGCCATTTGCAATACAATTATGTCCATTAAACACATTTTTATAGAGTGCAGCCAGTACGAACCAGAACGCTAGCGACCAGGCGAGGCTTCGTGCTGACTGCACCCAGCCTATTACAAGATGTTGTCTTCATAAGTTATGCTGTAATACTCTTCCTCGAGGAGTCCCGTCTTATCGGCATGATGTAAATGATACACGCAAGATGGGTTTTTCATAATATGTATGTATAAGACCTAAATATATTAAAAATAAATAAATAAATAAAAGTAAATAACGAAATGGAAAACATGCAAAACAAGACACATATCACAGACATTTCCATTACATACAACACGCACATATGCAAAGTAAAACTGACAACTAACAACACCATGCAAACCACAAGACACGGGCTACACCATCACCAAAAAGAAAAATGACACAGAAACTTGTCACCTGACTGGGCATTCGATCTGGACTGTCATTGATTCATCATCATATCACCCATTCATATTATTTTTCATCCCAAAACCATAACAACAACATCAAGAAATAAGACCATCAGAGTATTTAGACCATCAGAGTAATATAGCACAAGAATGATGACCAAGAACGAAAAAAAAATCAGGAATGACCCAGAAGAAGAACAAAGAAAGAAGACAACAGCTCCAATTGAAATAGCCGAAAGGCAAAGTGGCTAATAATCCCCAAACAAGCCAAGTCATGTTTCATATTCTGCCAACCTTACTGGCAGATGCTGGTCGGGGAAGTTGTCTATTGCCTGTCCGTATAGATCAGGGATGGTAATGGACTTCTTGAAGTTTGGTAACGTTTTGGGAGCCATATATGGTTGCTGTCATTGTCTGGTGGGAGTCTTTGTAGTAGGTCATCGTGACCAGGGTGTGGAGATGCTGGTTGATGGGTCTTATTCTCAGGCTTTCTATGTCGTATCTCGGCTGTGGCTCTGGTGAAGGGGTATTTTTCACCTGTGACGAATCTGAGGGCTTCGTTTTGGACCACCTGTGATTTTAATAATTGGGTGGTGCTCATAGTATGAAGAGGTACTGCTGGGTAAGTTAATGTCGGTATGATAAGTGATATAACCAGGCAAAGTTTCATTTTCTCAGAAAGCGCATAGAGGAGGTATATTTTTCAGCTTTCTTTTTGCCTTTTCCTTCCTGGTGTGGACATGATGTGAGTAGCCTGTCATGGATATATTCAGGTCCAGAAGGGCGCCTCTACCTTCGTAGTTCAAGTGGGTATTATTGATTACTAATGGATGGATTTCTCTTCAACATATGTGTATCAATGTGAATTTGGGAATACTGGTTTGGATTTTCCATTTTCCTTCATAGTTATTTACCCTTTCTATTTCCCGTCTAGTGTTGTCGACCTGCAATGCTCGTGATTTTCCTCGGTGTGTTATTAATTGAGTAATGCTATTTGCATACATAATATCGAACGATCGTTATTTTCTTCTTTGAGGCTAAGGGTCTCCTAAACATAACTAACCAGGGGTCTTCGTGAGTAGAGGTGCAGCAGCAGGTATTTTTGAGCAGATAACCAAGGAATATAAAAATAAAGAATGAAAACTATACATAAAACTAATGAATTGAAAAAAAAAATCGGAAAAGTGGTTAATATTTTTTTTTAAATGAATGTATATTTATGAAGATGAGAAATTAAAAAAAATGTAAACCGTTTATGTAGAAAGGGATATGAGAATGATAATCGACTGTAAGCCGAGTTCCTCCGACTCTCTAGATTCTTGCAGAATAAATGATTAAAGCAAACTGGAATGTGGGGCTTATAGGAAGAACATTTACATATCATGAAATAAAGGGTATTTAGGTTTTTGTTTGCAGTGCTAGTCAGACCACAACTTGAATAAGATTATGGGGGTTGTAGTGTCCATACTTAGCACAGTAAAATATATTGAGACTACAGTGATGAGTAACCATTCTAGTACCAACACTGATGGAATTGACTTATGAATAGATAGATTAAAGAAGCTAAATTTATCCACCCGAGTTTATAGAAGAAATCGCGATGCTAATTATGTTGAAATCGGTAAGTTGTTTTGCGGAGTTAAGGATGGTGATTAATGTGAGGATATATTTCTACTGTGAAAAGGATCATCAACCAGAGGACATACTAATCCGATTTTTTAAAGAAAGGGTCCGATTAAATACCAGATTTTTGGTAGTAGTTATATAATTAATTAGACTGCTTTACCTCACACACAATTAATTCAAATACAATGAGAAGTTTTGAGAATAATTTAGATGAAACATGGGAAATTGAGGTGCACAGACACAGAGATTAAAACAAAAAGTGATAACAATATCCTCCACCACCGACACGCCCATAAACCGATTGTCAGTGGTAAACCAGGAGCAGGAGACAAAGGCTACGGGGCTTCTTCTAGAAAGGACATCTGGAAGTAATGGTGTCAGTATCATGTGGTTTTGTTTACTTACCATCAGGCGTTGGTAACAGAACGACTCCCACACACACCCCAGCAGCCACCAACAACACCAGGGACGTCACTACCATCGCCGCCTCTCTAATATAACTGGAAATAAAGATTGAAAATCTTGACACTTTGAAGAAAACAAATGGTAGATGCCGACAGTGACGTTAAAACATAAATACTATCGCAATCACAAACACTCACACACTCAAAATAAAATATAAAAAATACAACGACACAGGCTCCTACTTCCACCCGAGATCCCTCGTCCCCAAATGAATCGCATCCAGCCCATACGAGCACGTACTGATCGCTATAAAAACACCCCAGTCCCAACCATTGTAAAAATTATCAACAACTTGTAATCAACCAATGTATTCGTTCCCGGCCAATCTTACCATTTTGCACTGTCACTATACTGAAATTCCCTGTAGTATAACCTTCTCCCACCTAGTTATTATTCATCATATTTGCATCACCTATGATACATGTATATTATTTGTCAATAAAGTAACCCATTCCTCAATTATGTAACTGTATATTTTCAGCCTTTTGGTTGCCATGCTCTTTCAATAAATCGTTATTATATTATTATTATTATTATTATTATTATTATTATTATTATTATTATTATTATTATTATTATTATTATTATTATTATTATTATTATTATTATTATTATTATTATTATTATTATTATTATTACGCACTACTACTACTACTTTGCTGTCACTGGGAATCGAGTATGACGATCATCTCGCTCTGATACAATGATATGAGCTTTTAAAGGATGTCACCTACGTTGTTGAGTTCTTAGGTGAATAAAGAGGCTGATACGGAACCGACAGGGTCGTTCACAGATGTGGCACATGTGGAGATCTACATCTAGTGTAGGAGGGGCGACAATAGCGCCTTTCCGGCGTTGAATTGAATTGATACCGTTTAGATAGCCAGAAAAACACAGATACAGGGTGGATAATAATAACAATATTAACATGGATGAGCCAGTTGAGAACCTGAGCTCTCTTTTAGGCACCTGATATATATTATACATTTCTCTCAAGGAAGTATTATGCACCATTTAGTCACATCTGGAATAGTACAATAGCATGCTGGTAATAAGAACATCTCATAATGTTACCACGGTTATTCACTTCAATAGTTATTTATATTATTTATTTATTATTTTATTTTTTAGTTTATTTTTTGTATTTATATTATATGTATATACATAAATTACAGTAGAATTGAAAAACATAAGTATAATGGGGGAGCAGTACAACATGGGTTGTACAGTATTAAGGTTGAATAAGAGGACAGAGCTGTCAGGATTATGTCTAATTGGCAATTATGTTTATTGCAATGGTAATTTCTTATCTATTTACATGATAATTTCCGATAAAACGGTTTTGATTGTACAATAAAAGCAGGTACTGTAAATATAGTAGGTATTACAAGAAATATAAATACTTACACAATAGATATTTTTTAAGAGATGATTTAAAGGAAGGGAGCGTTGGCGCTTGTCTGCCTCGGTATGCAGGCGGGCTAACTCGAAAGTATCGACACCTTCTTGTGTGGTGCTCCTCCAAGCGTTATGGTGTGGAGATATCGTCTCCCACGTACAGGGGTTGATTTGGCACTTTTTCAGGTGTGTCTTAATACTATCCTTATATGGTTTCAGTTGCCCTCCAGCGTTACGTTTACGATTCTTTAGGTGACTGTAAAGTAGAAGCTTTGGCAGTCTACTGTCGTCCATGCAAGTAGCATGGCCAGCCCAGCGTAGTTGTTCAAGGATAATGGCAGCCTCGATGCTCCTTCAGTTGATGTCAGAGAGAATATTGGCATTTTTCTCTTGTCTTTCCAGCGAACTCGGAGGATGGTACGTAGACTACGTTGGTGAACGTTTTCAAGTGAATTGAGTTGCCTCCTGTATGTGACCCATGTCTCACTGCCATATAGCAGGGTGGGGAGGATCACTGCTCCATATAAGTGCAACATTGTAGATATATTTCAGCTCCTTATGAAGGTTACTAGTGTGCCCTGAAGAATGCAGTGATGGCTAGGGAAACACTGAGTAACACTGAGTTCGTTTATTGTGGATGAGAGAAATACAAGTGGTGACGCTGTGTGCCATGCGCGGCTCACACAGTCAGACTGAGGCGCCTTGCCATATGGCAGCCTCGGGGCAATGTTGCCACATAACACGTGCAGTGTTGCCACGTGATAATATATATAAATGCTACTCGGCACAGTAGCTTATGTACAGGGTTGCTACTTGGCACAGTAGCTTATATACATAACCTACATCTCCCTCCCCCCTCACGCTCATAGTCTTTGTCTTGAGCGGACTTCTTAGTCCTAAGTCGCTCCGAGCGTCGAGGTGCACTGTGGGGCGGATCCTCGTGAGGTGTAGGTGACTCGTCTTCGGTCAGGGGGCCAGCAGCAGGGGGTGGGACTGGCCGGAGGAAGCGGCGGTTCCTCCACCAGACGCGGCCACTCGGCATCCTGACCTTGTAGTCCCGCGACCGGCCGACGCCCATCACTATGCCCACCTTGTCCCAACGTGTCGTCGTCGGGTCCTGGACGCGGGCAAGGGCACCAATCTCCAGTGGCTGAAGAGGGCGGGCACGGTCGTCATACCGAGCCTTGGCGTCCTGGGCACGTGAAGCGGCGCGGCGGTCGCAGCTCTCGGCTCTGGTCTGCCACTCCTTCGCAAAGGCCTTGGCGTGTGCAGGAACGCAAGAGCGGAGAGGGTGACCATACAGGATCTGGGCAGGGGAGCGCCCTGTGTGGGTGGGAGTATTACGTAACTCCAGGAGTCCTTTGTCAAACGCCTCACAGTCTATGTTGCCTGAAGGGGCCACCTTGAGGATGAGGTGCTTGACTGTCTTGACCGCAGCCTCAGCATGGCCGTTTGACTGTGGGTAGTGGGGTGTTGACACGATGTGGCGGACTCCCCAACGCTCCAGGAATCCTGTGAAGTCCCGGCTGGTGAACTGTGGCCCACCGTCCGTCCGCAGACGTACGGGGACGCCCAGGTCACGAAAGAGGTGCCGGAAGTGGCGAATGGTGGCCGCGGACGTCGTGTCCGAGCCACAGATTACCACCACAGGCCAGCCAGAGAGTCGGTCGGCGACAACTAGGAAATGTTTCCCAGCTGTGCTGAAGAAATCAGCCGACACGGACTCGAAGGGCCTGGTGGGTTCGTCGTCGCACAAGAGGGGCTCCTGCTGTTGACTGGGCTGCATGATCTGGCACGGCTCACAGGCACGGACCGTATTGACGATATCCGCGTCAATGCCGGGCCAGTACACAGCCTGCCTTGCGCGGCGCTTGGTGGCCTCTGCTCCATGATGGCTGTCGTGTAAGCGGGTCAGAACGCGACGACGGAGAGCTGCAGGGACGACCACACGGGCACCGTACAGGACGAGGTCCCATCTGCGTAGAGGTCCTCACGTATCTTCCAATACGGGCGTAGGGCGTTGTGGAGGTCAAAACGGTCGTGAGGGAACCCAGTCCTCACGCTCTCCAAGAGCTGAGTGTAGGAGGGGTCGTCGCGTGCCGCGGTCCGTAGTTCCTCAAGGGCCAGATCGCTGTCAGGTGGCGACACTGAGGCCTGGGTGCTGGCGAGGGACTGTACGGCCTGCAAGGTGACGATGTTGCTGACGGAGAAACCGGCCTCGGTGCTGAGCATCTCGTCTTCAGGTGTAGGGCGGCTGACTGGGGAGCGGGAGAGGGCATCCGGGATGCACAACTCCTTACCTGCGCGCCAAGCTGCGGTGAAGACGAAGGCCAAAATCTTCTCCTTCAGGCGCTGGAGGCGGGGATTCTCGATGGCGTCCAGCGAATAGTGGTTAAGAATGGGGACCAAGGGCCTGTGGTCTGTGATGAGGTCGAAGTGCTGTAGGCCAATCAAGTAGAACTTGCACTTCGATAAGGCCCATACCACTGCCAGCAGCTCCAGCTCGATGGTAGCGTAGCGAGACTCAGCATCGGTGAGGAAGCGAGAGCCACACTGTACGAGCCGGTACTTTCCTCCACCGTGATCCTGGAGAAGGGCGTAACCAACCCCGTACAGGCGCGAGGCGTCTGTCTGGAGGACGGTGGGGAGCGCTGGGTCGAAAGTAGCGAGGATAGGTGGACTTGACAGGGCCTCCTTCACCTTATGAAAGGCGAGGTCGTGGTCAGGGGTCCACGTGAACGTCCTCTTGGGGCTCATCAGGGGGCGGAGAGGCCCGGCAGCGGCGGAGACGTCAGGGGAAAATTCTGCCAGCTGGTTCACCAGGCCCATGAAAGACCTGAGATCCGTAAGGTTGGCAGGTTTCGCAAAGTCCGCTATGGCGCGAACTTTCTCCGGGTCCGCAGCAATGCCATCCCTTGAGAGTCGGTAGCCGCAGAAAGACACTGCAGGTGCGGCCAAGACGAACTTCTCGGCATTCAGAGTGATGCCGTGCGTCCTACACCTGGTCAGTACCTCGTCGATGCGGCGAAGATGCGTCAGGTAGTCCTCATCGTAGAAGGAGGACGTCGTCCACTACCTTCACGCAGTTGGTCACGCCTTGAAGTGCCATGTCACCACGGAGACAGAAGGCGTCCCCCGTAGCAGCGAATCCCATAGGGCCACGGCAGTAGCGGAAGCGTCCGTAAGGCGTGATGAAAGTGGTCAGTGGCTGATCCTCCTTCTTCAGTGGGATCTGCCAGTAACCACAGAGGGCGTCCATCGTCGAGAAGTGCCGTACCTTCGGATCTACACTCCGTATAGCTGCAAAAGGTGTGGGTGAAGGGTGGGCGGGACGGGACACCTGGCTGTTAAGCTTAGACAAGTCGGTAGTAATCCGCACTCCACCGTTAGTCTTAGCCACAGCGACTAGAGGGTGGCACCAAGGGGATGGGTCGTCACCAACACGACCTGTCGCCGTAGGTGATCTCTGCTTGAAAGGAGCCCACAGCGTCTGGCATCTGGGAACCGTCCGCATTGTAGTACAGCAGCTGCGGCGGTGGTCCCAGGTCACGTTTGGTGAGGCCCAGTTTCTGGAGGTGCTTCAGCCCAATCACCGTAGTATCGGCGCCGGTGTCCGGTATCACCTCGATGTGACCCGACACATCACCGTGTGTGACGGCGACGCGGATAGTAGGGGAAGGGGTAGCCCTGGGGCGTGTGGTCGATTCCACCCTCCTGATGTGACTCCGCTGCTGCTTGGGGCTGCGTGGGCCATCTGGAGGGGGCTGTGTGCGAACCACCCCGAGGGAAGTGCGCTGCTTTCCTCCTCGTCTCGGGCTTTTGGGCTTGGGTTGGCGGCAGCACTTGTCGTAGTGTCCATAGCGACCGCAGGCCTGACACTTGTGGCCTCGTGCAGGGCACCTGTCTGTGTTAGACCAGTGGCCCCTACGGTCACATCCACGACACAGTGCGTCGGCGGCCGGGCAAGTCTTGGGGCTGTGCTGCTTTCCACAGCTGCCACAGGAAGCACTAGGCGGAGGCGTGGAAGAACGTGTGGCAGCCTTCGCGTTGTTGGCCGCCTTCTTATCCTTCTTGTATTGTGAGATAGCTCTCACAGCAGGTGGGGCCCATAAGGCAGAGGTGGCGGACTTAGTGGCCTCGTATGACCGACATTCAGTCACTACCACCTGGAGTGTGGAGGAAGCGTCCAGGGGGATGAGTCGCTGCATCAACTCTTCGTGCCTGACACCTGTCAAGATCCCGTGCTTGATCCAGGCTTCCTCACATTCCCGGCTGTGCGCCTTGCAGACGTCGATCTCCTCTGACAAACTCTTCAAACGTACAAAAAAGTCGTCAAAGGATTCGTTCTCCGCCTGCTTGCAGCTGGTAAAGGCACGGCGACGCAAAGCCTCGTTGTTCCGACCCTTAACGTGCTCCTGTAAAAGGTCGAGCACATCCGTCACTGAAGATGTAGAATCGGGAGGCACTTGCAACGTGTGCTCCAAGACTCTCTGGGTCTCCAGCGACAAACACATCCGCAGTTGGATGAGCTGTTTGTTCGGAGGCATGCTGTCAAGGTCCACCATCGTGGAGTAATCTGTCCAACGCCGCCTCCACTCACGAAAAAGCTGAAACGTGACGTCTGGTGAGAGGGCGGGTGGGGGTTGAACAGATGCCTTGGGAGCTGTAAGGGTAGCAAGAGTACCTGGAGGACGCTGGTGTGGTGGAGGAGGGAGTGTACTGGCGCCTTGAAGCGCGCTACCTGCAAGTGAGGGAGGGTGGGTTAGCGCCAGGGTCGCCAATAGCGCCTCAAAACGCAACTTTTCCTCCTCTCTTCGTGTCTCCTCCCTCTGAAAATCCATTTCTCTACGTCGCTCGTCCCGGTCGTCCATCCACCTCAGAATTGTGGCAATGTCCGTCACTGGAGGTGGAGGATGAGAGTCTGCGCCGGGTGGAGGGGAAGGTGGTGGGGAATCGTGTCTCCCATCTTGACGTTGTCCCTTCTTACCTCCCATCTTTGTGTGTGCGTGGACTGCACTGTTTAATATATAACGTGGCGCATCAACAGCTCGAACCACATATATAAGACATAAACAGCACAAAAATCACGCTTATGGTCCAGGTCCACTGTTCTGTCCGTGAGTGAGTGAGTGCGTGCGTGCGTGTGTGTGTCTGAGAGAGCGGAGCGTGGTGGACGGCGGTCGGCGGAGGCAAGACCAGTGTCCCACCGGATGTCGCACGAGAAGGGTGTACGCCTGCGTGCTCCGTGGGTACCACAAAAAGCAGGCCAATGCTCAACTCTCAGCTCTAGACACACACTAATACACTGACACTAACACTGACACCGTCACTAAAACGCACTGTGACGGCGCAACACTGCACATCGCGGCGAAACACAGCGCAACACAACACAACACACTGAGTCGACGCGCATCACCGGCAGACGAAACTGTCGGCATTGTTCACACACTTAGTAAGTCCACAGATCTTAGACACTGCGCCATGAAGGTTACTAGTGTGCTCTGAAGAATGCAGTGATGGCTAGGGAAACACTGAGTAACACTGAGTTCGTTTATTGTGGATGAGAGAAATACAAGTGGTGACGCTGTGTGCCATGCGCGGCTCACACAGTCAGACTGAGGCGCCTTGCCATATGGCAGCCTCGGGGCAATGTTGCCACATAACACGTGCAGTGTTGCCACGTGATAATATATATAAATGCTACTCGGCACAGTAGCTTATGTACAGGGTTGCTACTTGGCACTGTAGATTATATACATAACCTACACCTTACAATGAAGATACGGGTCCGGTGTCTGCCAAAGGTTTGAGTTGCACATCTGATCTGATGTTGAATCTCTTCATCGATGTTCGCAGTGGTGGAAAGGTGGGAGCCGAGATACCGAAAGTGGGTACCATTAGTGGGTAGTAGCATTAAGCTACTGAACCAGGGGTAGGTTGAAAGAAAATCTGAAGCTTACGTACATTTACCTCAAGGCCTAAGTGTGCGTACGCGTTCAGTGTGAGCGACAAGGGTGAGATATTCAGCATACTGAAGTTTCGCAGTGGAAGCTGCCGACACCCTTGTTTCTGCCTGGGGTCGTCTTATGTTGAAAACAAGCTTCATCCGGTACTCAATGTCCACCCCGCCAGCTAAATTGGCACTGGCACGAGTAAGGAAGGCAGCCAAGAAAATGGAAAAGTGAATTGGTGGCAGTTCACATGCTTATTTTACCTCCGTTTGGAGGGAAAGAACTTAAACTGGGTGACATTGCGCAGGAAACTGCAGTTCATGCCATTGTGGAGTTGCCTCACAATTACGAGGAATTTTGGTGGGCAACCAAAACGGCTGATGGTCCGCCAGAAGGCTTCACTGTTGACACAATCGAAGGCCATGGTTAGCTCGATGAAGCCCATGTACAGGTCACGACGCTGTTCTCTGCAAAGATCATGTCAGTGGTGCCACGTGATGGTCTAAAGCCACATTGAGATTCTGGGGGGAAGTTTTCCGCCTCAGGAAGAAGTCTATTTAGGAGGACCCGGGCGATAATCTTGCCAGCTACGGACAGGAGCGAGATCCCGTGGTAAGTTGCTACAGTCTTACCGGTCTCCCTTCTTCTTATAAATATTGACGATGGAGGCGTCCTTAAGACCTTGGGGGTTTCCTCCTGTTCTCATTTATTCTCCGGGAGAGAGTGGAGATGGCTGATAACACTGGTCAACATAAAAAAAAATTCTCATGGTTCTGGATCAAAACAGTCTGATTCTAGTGTAATTGTATGCGCTGAACTCAATTATGACATTCGTATAGCTGTATTAGGCTCAGTTTTCCAGAACCAACATATATATATATATTTAGTGTACCATGCTATTCATACAGTAATTTATATGCTCATTGGCTCCACTTATGCAATTATTTTGTCCTGATTTGTGCTGTTTTGTTTGTTTCAGTTTGCTGATTCATGATATTGCATATCTACACCTGCATGATTTGTAATTACTCTGAAATTAACAAAACATGGAACGTCGTAAGTGTGTGAACGGCGCTGACAGTTTTTGCTACATATGTGGTGCCTTCACTCCTGGTAGCCTCAAGAAACCAATCACAAAAGCTGTTCGACTGAACTACAAAAGTTACTTCAAATGTCATTTGGGTGACCAAGACAAGAAATGGGCACCCCATGTAGCCTGTAAGTCTTGTGTTAACCACCTGAGCGAGTGGATGTGTGGTAAACGAAGTTCAGGAATGCCGTTTGCTGTACCAATGATATGGCGTGAACCTAAAGACCACAGTAGTGACTGCTACTTCTGTCTCACAAATATTAAGGGAATAAAAATCAAGACACGAGGCAAGGTACAGTACCCCAATATTGCTTCTGCAATCCGACCAGTACCGCACAGTGCTGAACTTCCAGTCCCAAATCCACCGACTGAACAAGAATTGAGTGATTCCGATTCTACCTCTACCTCAATGGAAAACGACTACCAGGATGACTCTGAAAATACCAGGCCTAAACTATTTACTCAAGAAGCGCTTCATGATCTCATCAGAGACCTAAACTTGTCAAAAGAAAAGGCTGAAGTCTTGGGATCCAGACTAAAGCAGCGTAACCTGCTAGAAGATGGAGTGCATATCACTACAGCGCGTTACCGACATAGACAGCTGTCTGCATTTTTCAAGATGGCAAACAACCTTTGTTATTGCGAGGACGCAGTATCTCTCATGCAACAACTCTGCAAGTCTGAAACATACAAGACAGAGGATTGGAGGCTGTTTATAGACTCAGGAAAAGACTCTCTGAAAGCTGTTCTTTTACACAATGGCAATCGGCTTCCATCTGTCCCAATAGCACACGCAACAAAAATGACTGAGAGCTATGAAACAATGAAAATTCTGTTGGCCGCTATAGAGTATGAGAAACACCAGTGGAAGATATGTGGCGATCTCAAAGTCACCAGTTTACTATTGGGCCTTCAGAGTGGCTACACAAAGCACATGTGCTTTTTGTGCTTGTGGAACAGCAGAGCTGATGCAGAGCACTATGTGAGAAAGGATTGGCCGACAAGACCAAGAGATGCGCCTGGAAGGTTTAGCTGTGCTCACAATCCGCTTGTAGATCCAGAAAAGATATTTTGGCCTCCACTGCATCTAAAGCTCGGTTTGGCTAAAAATTTCATCAAAGCTATGGATCAATTCGGTGCTGGGACTCTATACTTATCTCAGAAACTAGGTGGTGTGGTTTCCGAAGCCAAGTTGAAAGCAGGTGTCTTGAATGGACCACAAATTCGAATACTAGTTAATGATAGCGAATTCACCAAAACATTGAACCCACTGGAGAAAAAAGCATGGGAATCATTTGTCAATGTGCCAAAGAATTTTCTTGGAAACTATCGTGCTGACAACTACAAAGAAATCTTAACAACCATGCTTCAGAATTATCATGCATTGGGAGCAAGGATGTCCTTGAAATTGCATTTTTTCCACTCTCATATTGAATTTTTCCCAGGTAACCTTGGAGACGTTAGTGATGAACACGGCGAAAGATTTCATCAAGATATCGCCATAATGGAGAGCAGATATCAGGGACAATTCAGTCCTAACATGATGGGCGACTATTGCTGGACACTGCAACGAGAAGAGAGCAAGCTGTACAAGAGAAAGAGTGAAGTTCAGAAGCACTTTTAGAACTTCATATTTTGTCATTATAAAGGATTTGAACTTATGTTTTTTGGTACAATTTTTTATGAGCTTATCTGTGATAGGTTTAAAATTGTATCTTGCATGACGCGATAATGTTACTATATTTACTATTTTTTTTATTCTTTAAGAAAGTAGGTCTGACTGTAGAATGAAACATCCAATTAATATTCATTAATATGAAATTAGTCATGAAAGCACAGTCACATGAGATAATCTCATCTTTTGCACGACACGTGATGGAATATTAAATATTTGTACCTATTGATTTTTTTTATAAAACCTGGTCTGATAGAACAAAACAAATATCAGATTCGAATTCAGCAATATGAAATTAGTTGTGTGAGCATGATCTCATATGTGAACCATTTTGGCTGTTGACCAGTGTAAGCAGAGGTCCTCCTGCTTTATACACCTCGGCTGGGATTCCATTTGGCCCTGAGGTTTTGTTATTTTTATCTGTTTGATGGCAGTAGCTACTTCATCCAGGAATGGAGGATTGCTGAGGTGGGTCAGCTCTGGATGTTAAGGGACCTGCTCTTACAATCTGTCTCACTTTAAAAAGCTGGTTTTCCGGCATCTTCGTGGTGTAGATTAATACAGTATAACCATTTTTTTTTTTTTACAATTTCTTTCAGTTCTTTTTGTTTTCGACCCCAGGCTCCGTTGTGGGTCGTTTGACCTGTGCTCGGGTGGGCTAATTTCCTTAAAAAAAAAAAAAAAAAAAAGTCAGGACATCCACATTGGTGTTTCGGTTAAGCAGTGAATGATAATTCTCTTTCTAGCTCTGAAGGATGCCTACTTCGTCTTTAATTAGGGAGTTACCATCGGATAAGCGTAAGAGGGCTGCGTCCATAAAATGTTTTCGTGGACTTAAAAAAATCATGCATTTTGTGCTAATCTGCAGGTTTTTGTGCTTCACATGCTTTTTTTTTTTAAACCAGATGTTCTTTAGATTTCGAAGTTTGCGCTGGGCAGCCGCTTTCTTCTTGTGGAAAGTATCAGCTTTGGTCCGAGAATGATGGCTTCCCTAACAGTCGGTTAAAGCAGCACGTTTATCATCCATGAGTACATTGATTTCTGGGTCATTTTCATCAAACCAGTCCTGGTGTATTATTTTCGATCTGGCCGAGGGTCTCTCTGCAGATTTTTTTCATGCCAATGTCGAGAATACCCCATTCGACACTGGGATTTGGGTTGTTTGTTGCCGGGTTGCTCTCTGAAAGCATATGATACCGCTGGATCCTCCAGACGCTTAGTGTTAAAACCTCTTCTGTAGGCTTGCTGCCTTTGCCGTTTAGGGGCGACATGAAGTGAGAGTTTGGCTCTGACGAACCGATGATCAGTATCAAAGTGGTTGAACCCACGCAAGGCTCTGGTGATGAGGACATCTCGGCGATCTCTTTCTCTGACAGTGATGTAGGTGTTGCAACGAACCCTTGAACTTGTTCGGCCTGCTGAGGAGGACTAGGCTATTGGGATTACACTTGCCGAGTCAATTTCTCCCTGTGGTTCCCTGCCAAACGTCAGCATCTCTGCCAACTCTAGCATTAAAGTTACCAAGGAGCACAACCTTATCTTCTTAAGGGATCGAGGTTAGTACTCTGTCGAGGTTGGTGTAAAAGGCCTCCTTGATGTCATCCTCTGCATCCAGCGTTGGGCGCAAGCACTGATGAAAATGGCATTACGTGTGTGATTCAGTGGGACTCGGAGCATCATAAGGCACTCGCTGATCTCAGGCAATTCAATTAGCCTGTGTAGGATGTGTTGAAGGATGGCAAAGCAAACTCCATAAATGTGGTTTCTCTTTCTGAAGCAGTCTTACACTTCCAGAAGAAGGTACAGCCAGACCACCGTTCTGTGAGTCGACCCTCGTATGGGAGCCGGGACTCACTAATGGCTGTTATGTCGATTTTATCCTCGCCAGCTCTTTTGCCACAAGGGCAGTTCTTCTTTCAGGATGCTCATTTGTGCCAGTATCCAGAACGGTCCTGACATTCCATGCAGCAACCATAAAATGTTGCATAGTTGTTGTTGTTTTTTATCTATGATTATGATTGAGTTTTCGACCGCATAAGGATGACTGTTCTGGGTACGGTTGCCAAGTCAGGTTGGTTCTTTCGGCAAGCTATGTTGACGGCACCTTTTCTTGGCCCCTCCCCATGTAGGGTGAGCAGAGTGGCCTCTCGAAAGGGCTGCCCAGTCGCACAGACAGGACCGGATTGCACTGCTGCCTAGATCCCGGTGCATAAACGACCATCTTATCTGTGCCACCCATGTGTAGAGTTGTGACTAGAGACTCCTGGTAGTCATCTCTGCCTCTTCCCGTCGCAACTCGTCTGCCACCTTAAGACTTTTTGGGGTATATGATTTTAATGATGATGGGGAGTGTGATGAGCTGCATGTTGGCTGTGCGTGAGTTGATTTATCTGGTGAGGCAGGAGCTCAACCTGCAACCGCAAAACTAGGATTTACGTTTTCCTGATCCAGTCGTGCTAGAAGCTGGGGAGAGGGAGAGTTGCAATGGACTGCCGATAGCCCAATTTGTTGGGTTTCGCCTTAGTAGCCTGTCCATCATGCATTGCCTTCGTCCGCCGGTTGTAGTTGTTGGGTTCCGTTGATGGTCACCTCTTCCGCCCATACCGCCGCTGGGGTCTTGTTGGAAGTCTGTAAGCATGTCTGCCTGAAGCGGGGCTCCACCACAAATTTTTCGTTCGGGGTTTACTCCCGTAGCCTTCTACCTACCAAGGTTAGTCCGCAAGGCAGCGGGGCAGTGGTTGGAAGGCGCCAGGACGTGTCCACATGCCAGTGGGACTATGCGCCATGACTTTGGGGCTATCTTCTACTCCGAGATCCCCTGGTGGCCTAGCCTGGGCCCACGAGGCACCCAGTTACCGTGCGTTGCCACGAGGATCATACAACTGGGGCTACCCGAAAATCTGACGCGCCTGCTGTGTAACTTCATTATGGACCGCAGAGCCAAAATCAAGATGCAAGAACATTTTGGAGAAGAATTCTCACTATCGAGCGGCGTGCCTCAGGGCTCTTGTCTCTCACCAACCCTTTACACACTCTACACGGCTGACCTGCCACCCCCAATCGTCGGCAGCGAGTACGTCATGTATGCCGACGATGTAACACAGATCGTCACCTGCCCAGGAAGGTCCACAGCAAGGATGGCGCTACTCACTGCTCGGGCAATAGAGGAGATCTCGGAGTATGAAAATAAATGGAAAATAAAAACAAACAAAACGAAATTTGAGGTCATACCCATAGCCAAATTCAAGCCGGCACCATTGATGATCGACGACGAAGAGCTTGCGTACTCTAAACAAGGCAGGCTGCTCGGCCTCATCATCTCTCGGACGGGCATCATTCCCCACGTGGAGGACAGACTAAATAAAGCCAAAGTCGCCGCAGCCAAATTAAAACGTCTTAAACTGATGCCTCAGAAGATACAAGTTCACCTGTGCAAGGCGCTGGTGAGGCCTTTGTTGGAGTACCCATCTATACCACTCGTCACACTCGGGAAGACTAGACTACAAAAACTACAGAGCTTCCAAAACAAGTGTTTGAGGTCAGCCAGTGGCCAAGCGCTACCCTACCAGGAGACAGTGGAAACCATCCACCTAAGAAATAAAACAGAGGCCCTCAACGTCAGGTTCCATCGCCTAGGGAAGAAGGTTTGGGACAAGCTCCTGGACGACCCTCACAGCCCAGACCACCTACGCGGGGAAGACATCAACGGAGGGAGACCCCACGCCTGGTGGCCCCGGAGTCTGCCCGCACTACAACAACCCAACCCAAGACCCATCTATGTCCGCCACAGTGATCCACCTTAGATTAAAACTTAGATGATATAAATTCACATTTAACAAGTCACAATCAAGAGAGTCCATAACGTAATACAGTATAAGATGTTAATAAACTTGTAATTGTAAAATCAATCTAGTCATTGTCTACTAAAATAACCATTGTGCAACCTCATTCTAAATCCTAGGTTAGCTTAGTTAGCCAACAAACTCTGTAATATGTAAAACAAGGGGTGTCGTCCCCCTCTGTTTAACTCATTAAACTTCTTTTCCAACCTTTCCCCCCACGACTATATGTTGTGACTTCTCCATCCCTCATGTCTGGCTGTGCCTTGAGCCCCAGCATGCCTTCCATCCTTTCCCCACCTTAACCTAAAAAAAAAAAAAAAAAAAAAATGGAGGCACAACAGAAGCCTTCATGGTGAAGAGGCTGCGTACTGGCAAGGGAAGACCTTTGCAAGTTGCTTCCCTGTTTGCCACGAGAGTTCGCCAGCGGTGGTAGCTGCAAGCAAGAGGAAGCAAGCAGTGTTTGCACCTTATCACTAACATAATGACGCCACATTAAACGAATTATACCACCTGTGTGCATGCACGTACACACACAGACACACACACACACACACACTACTATTACTACTACTACTAGTTTGCTGTGATTCGAAATCGAGGTTGACGATCATCCAACTATGATGCAATGATATGTGATATTATAGGTGTCACCTTCGTTGGTGAGCTCTGAGGTTACTCGAGAGGCAGATATGGGACCGGCAGGGTCTTCCACAGATGTTGCACGTGTGTAGGGCTACATCCAGCGCGGGAGGGGTAGCGCAATATCTTTCCGGCGTTAGGGCTTATCTGCCTCGGTATGCAGTCGAGATAACTCGAAAGTATTGACACCTTCTTGTATGGTGATCGTCCAAGTGTTACTGTGTGTAATAATCGTCTCCCAGGTGAGGGGGTCGATTTGGCACTTTTTCAGGTTTTGTCTTAAGACTATTCTTATACCTTTTCAGTTGGCCGCCAGCGTTACATTTACTATTCGTTAGGTGACTGTAAAAAAGCAGCTTTGGCAGTCTACTGTTGTCCATGCGGGTAACATGGCCAGTCCAGCATAGTTAGCTGTCCATGGATAATGGTAGCCTAGATGCTCCTATAGTTTGTGTCAGCGAGAAAACTGGTATTTTTTCTCTTGTTTTCTCAACGAACTCGGAGGATGGAACGTAGACTACGTTGGTGAAAGTTTTCAAGTGCCTTAAGGTGCCTCCTGTTACCTGCATGTGACCCATGTCTAGCTGCCATATAGCAGTGTATAGCAGGATGGGGAGGATCACTGCTCGATATACTTGCAACTTTGTAAATAATTTAAACTCCCTGCAGCTAAAGACAAAGGTATGGAGTCAGCCATAGGCTTGAGATGCACATCTGATCCGATGTGAATCTTTTTTATCGATTTCCACAGTGGTGGACAGGTGGAAGCCGAGATACCGAACACTCACACACACACACACACACACACACACACACACACACACACACACACACACACACACACACAAACACACACATACACACACACACACACACACACATATCACACACACACACACACACACCCACACACCCACACACACACACATATCACACACACCCACACACCCACACACACACACAATATCACACACACACACACACCCACACACACACACACATTAACAAACACACACACAATAACACACACACACACACACACACACACACACACACACACACACACACACACACACACACTGCCTACTAACTGCATTTTTCAATATTTGTTTAGACTTGTAGCAATAAACACAATATACATCAACATGTATGGTGACTTCACTTTCAGATGGCGGATCATTTCTTCAGTTTTGGTCATCATACGAAAAATCATTTATATATATATATATATATATATATATATATATATATATATATATATATATATATATATATATATATATATATATATATATATATATATATATATATATATATGGAAACGTAGATAGGATAAATCTGTATAAAATCACACAGGAATAAGGGAAAAATGGAGCACCTTAGCTTTCGTCTTTATTCAAGACATCTTCAGAGACAACTGAATTACAAGGACTGAAAGAGGCTTATGTACACAGGGTGGCCTTACAAAACATGAGGTCAGGTCAAAACATAATATCCACACACCAACACCACCACAAACATAAAAGGAGCTTAAAAGAAAGATGGACGTAACTAGTCATGTTAAGTCAGGTAAAAAATATGAGACCCACTAATCATCTAGCCTACATGTACCTCAAATGCTTTCAAAGCATTTTTAGCTTTGGGCCACTGACAAATAAATTTGTGTAACATATCATCAGTTTTGTACTGTCCATCACTAAGGTTCATAGAATTCATTTCTCTAATCAAACTAACTTCAACCTAAAGTCTTTCTGTGACATATGATGATTTATACACTTCTAAACTATTTTCCCAATCTATGGGATGATTATTGTTCCTTATATGAACGAAAAGTGTACTGCTTTCAGATGCTGTTCTAACATTGTACTTGTGCTGTTTAATTCTGAGTTGTAATGCTTTCCCAGTCTGTCCTACATAATTTCCATTACAATTGCTACATGGAATGCAGTAAACACTTCCATTTACATTCAAGGTTGGGCTATTTTTTATTAATATATTAGTAATAGTTGAGTCATACTTAAAAACAACATTAATGTTTAATAATTTAAGGGACTGAACTAACGGGACAAATTCATTGTGATAAGGTAGAGTCAAAATATTCTTATATGTTGGAACATGTCAAGCTTGAGTAGAATAAAGGGATTTTTTAGCCCTTTGAAACAACGATCAACAAACAATTAAGGGTACCTCATGTTTTGTAAGGTCACAACTGTGTACACTCACGGGCCATAGTTTGATGCACCCTCTACCGCTACTCGTGTCTCCAGGAAAGTCGTAGTCAGGGCTGCAAACCGAACGGCCCCTCTTGCATGGTAATGTTAAGTATAGAGTATGGTGATGGTAATTAAAGTGTCGTCAAGTCACTAAAAAACCTGTATCGTGCCTACAGTATGTTCTCTCAAATATTGCATCACGAACTGAAATTCGTACACTACAGCGAAGCTTCGAGCTACCACATTGCACTACTGAATGCTGGGTGGGTTGAAGGGGGGGGGGAGATGGGACGTTCGGTAGAAAGCCAAGGCTACGACTTCCATCAGTCAGGAGTACATAAGAACATAAGAACATAAGAATGGAGGAAACTGCAGCGGGCCTATTGGCCCATACTGGCCAGTCCCGTTTACACCCAACCCCTATTGCTCATATAAGCATCCAACCTATGTTTGAAGCTATTCAGCGTATTCGAGTTAATGATGATATTTGGTAAATTGTTCCATTCATCCACTACTCTGTTTCCAAACCAGTGTTTACCTATTTCACGCCTAAATCTAAATTTGTCTAATTTAAAACCATTGTTACGAGTTCGCTCCTGGTTGGATAGTTTGAGTACCTTTGTAATGTCCCCTTTGTTTAGCCCTGTCTTCCACTTATACACCTCTATCAGGTCGCCCCTCACTCTACGTCTCTCGAGGGAGTGCAAATTAAGATGCTTTAACCTGTCTCTATATTCAAGGTTAATAATGCCCGGGATTAGTTTTGTCATTCTACTCTGAATTCTTTCCAAGGATTCTATATCCATTCTGTAATAAGGTGACCAGAACTGAACTGCGAAATCCAGGTGTGGTCTCACAAGAGCAAGATACAGTTTTAAGATGACCTCGCTAGTCTTGTAACTAACACTCCTTTGTATGAGCCCAAGTACTTTATTAGCCTTGTTACGAGCAAAAACATATTGTTTACTTGGCTTAAGGTTCCTACTTATCATTACTCCTAAATCTCTCCGGCAGTCGGATTTCTCTATGGCATCGTTGTTCATCTGGTATCTGGTTTCCCTGTTTACATCTCCTATACAGAGTACTTTACATTTGTCCATGTTGAATTTCATCTGCCATTTTTAAGACCATTCGAAAAATTTGTTTAGATCTTCCTGTAGTTTTGTAGAGTCCTCGTCAGATTTAATAACAAGTCCTATTTTAGTGTCATCAGCAAATTTGCTTATGTTGCTGTCTATGCCGATATCTATGTCGTTTTTGTATATAATAAATAATAATGGTCCAAGTACTGAGCCTTGGGGAACTCCACTTGGGACGTTGCTCCAATGGGACTTAGTGCCATTAATACTCACTCGCTTTTCCCTGTGCTGTAACCACGCCCTAATCCATTTAAGGATATTACCTTTGATGCCATGTGCTTCTACCTTTCTAATTAGTCTTTCGTGGGGGACTCTGTCGAAGGCTTTGCTAAAGTCGAGATATACAACATCATAATTGTGCCCCTCGTCCATCGATTCGAAAACTGATGAAAAGAATTTTAATAGATTAGTTAGACATGAACGTCCGTTTGTGAAGCCATGCTGGGAATCATTGATCAATCGGTGCTTCTCCAGGTGATTTCGAATAGAGTTTGAAATGATTGCTTCCAGTAATTTTCCTACTATTGATGTTAGACTGATTGGGCGGTAGTTAGAGGATAGTGATCTATCCCCCTTCTTGAAAATCGGCATTACATGCGCTATCCTCCAGGATTCTGTTACTACACCTGTTTTTAAGGACATGTTAAACAACTTTGTTAAGGGCATACTAAGCTCTTCCTTACATTCCTTTAATACTCTGGAAAATATCTCATCGGGATCGGGTGACTTATTAGGCTTTAGTTTGTCTATTTCCTTACTAACATCGTTACTAGTCACTACTATCTCACTTAATTTGTTTTCTTCACTATCTCTGAATAAAGCCGGTGCCCCGGGTATCATGTTTAAATTTTCAGTGGTGAAAACTGTTGAAAAATATTTATTCAAATTATTGCTCATTTCTCTGTCGTTATCAGTGAGCTCGCCGGTGTCTGACCTTATTGGTCCAATCTTTTTTCGTGTCTTAGTTTGATACATTTGGTAGAATCCTTTGGGGTTTGTCTTCGCCTCCCTTGCTATCCTTACCTCATTATTCCTCTTGGCTTTCCTTATCTCGGTTTTAACCCTACTCGCCAATACCCTATAATAATCCCGGAGGTGAATTTCGCCAAGATTTATCCTTCTACCTATAGCCTTCCCTTGGCCAATGATGTTTTATAAATAATTATTTATACATTTAGGGTCATTGTTGTCTGATCTGAGTTTTTTGTATGGTGTGCTCTGCCTTTGTGCATTAAGTAACACACTATTTAAATTGTCGTGGAACTCGGCAATCTCAGATCTCTTTATCAGGTCGGTGTCATCTGTCAGGTTCACGGCCAAGCGTGACACCCCCTTTCTCAGCTGCCTCTTTAAACTGTCAAAGTTTGCCCTTCTGAAATCTGGTACTTTAGTGGAATTTTCCTTTTGTCTGCCCTGAAAATCTAACTGGAATCGAATTTCTTTGTGATCGCTGTTTGCAAGTTCGTTCCCTACCTCGACATTGCTAATGAGGTTTTCTCTGTTTGATAGAACTAAATCGAGTATATTATTACCCCGGGTGGGTTCGGTTTTATGTTGACTTAGAAAACAGTCCTGGATCGTGTCGAGAAAATCCTCTGATTCTGAGTTACCTGTAAGGTCAGTCCAATCTATTTGGCCAAGGTTAAAGTCGCCTACTATACAGACTTTGTTGTGTATGGAAGCCCTGCACATTTCATCCCAGATAAGTCGCTCATTGACTCTATCAAGATTGGGAGGTCTATATATTACTCTTGTGATTAATTTTTCGCTTCCGTCGATTAATTCTATCGAAATTGTTTCTATATTCCGCTCAGTTTTTATTTTCTTATTTATTTCACAGTTCAGATTATCCCTAACATAGATTGCTACTCCGCCTCCTTTCCTGGTCTGCCTATCGGTATGGAACAGTTTGTAACCCGCAATTTGGTATTCGACCGGTAACTCACGTGTGTCTAGGTTGATCCGTGTTTCAGTGAATGCTATTATATCGATTTTTTCGGTACATACCAAGGCCCTAATATCATCCATTTTGTTTCTCATACTTCTACTGTTCGTGTAGTATACATTTAAGTTAGTCGTGTTCTGAGTCCTTCCCTTACCGCGTTTAGTTTTAAACTCCCTGTCTAATTTAGTTTTGTCATCATTCCTAACACTATTTCCCTGTAGTCTTTCACTTTGTTTACCCGCTCCCACTGCAGTCTCCTCCACCCCCGTGCCCATATGTTCCCTTAGCAGTTTAAAGACTTCGATATCTTTTGAACTGCCCCTACTGTTTGTATAGTATACATTTAAACCTACTCTTCCCTGGGGTGACGTGACTAGTCAGGTCAGGTCAAAAATAAGGGACCCACAAAATAACTATCATACATCTAGATCAAAGGTTTTCAAAGCATTTTTAACCTTGGGCCACTGACAAATAAATTTATGTTTCCATTTTCCCGTGTGATTTTATCAAGATTTATCTTATCCACGTTTTCATTGTGGATTTACATGAAATATATATATATATATATATATATATATATATATATATATATATATATATATATATATATATATATATATCACACACACAACTCATAGTAGGAATAATAATATTTTACTGATTTCTGGATAACGGGTACAATGGATATATATGCTCGTGTAACAGTAGGGTTCATGTAATATGTATGTAAAGTTTCGGGTCTCAACTGCTTCCGTTGTGGAGCTGTTGCTGGGTCAACAGACAGACAGGCATACTCACAGAAAGACATGCCCCTTTATTATTAATAAATTATCTACAATAATTATGATTACACCGGTCAACACAATTTTTCTGGCACATGGTTTTTAAACGGATTTTAAGTAAATTTGGGGTGCAGAATCCACATATGACTTTGGTTTTTGTCTATCACATCAGGTTTTTGAGATATACCATATTGCACTTTTGCTGGGAAACGTAAACTTTTGGATCAAAATTGACGGTTTAAACATGTATACATAAATTTTTTCAGCATTATAATTTGTATTTTTCTATAACCAAAAATTGTTAATATCAAATTGGAAAGTTAATGCACATATAATATTTAAATGTAACATTGAAGGGTGAAAAAAAACAATTAATGTACGGTAGAAATAGTGCAAGTATTAAGATCAAGTTACAGTTACATAAACTTCCTCTTTTTGGCCGATCTCTTATGTACAGCTTCTGGAATGTCTCTCATCAAACTCCAGCAGTAGTCCGCCATCATGTTCGAGTCCCATTGACCTTGGTAACGTTCTTCCATTACTTTAATGTCTTGATGAAAGCGCTCCCCTTGCTCCTTGCTCACTTCTCCCAGATTTTCTGGAAACTCGTCCAAGTGACTGTGTAAGTAGTGAACCTTGATACTTATTCTGCATCCAAGTGCTTGTAAACTCAAGAGCAGCTCTTCCACAATTTCTTGATAGTTGTCCGCTTTCTTGTTCCCTAAGAAGTTCCGCACCACATTAGAGAAAGTATTCCAAGTTCTTGCCTGTGCCTCAGTCATTGTTGCAAGGAAGTGTGGATCTCTGAGTAGTGTTCTTATTTGAGGCCCATCAAAAATCCCTGCCTTTTTCTTCTCGTCGCTAAGACTTGGAAAGGTTGAGCATATATATCTGAAACACTCTCCACTATGATCAAGAGCCTTGACGAATTGCTTCATGATACCAAGTTTTATGTGCAGAGGAGGAAGGACAATGTTTTTCCTGTCAACCAGAGGATCGTTAATGATATTCTTGTCACCAGGCGTCAAACTATGTCTTGGTGGCCAATTCTTTTTCACCCAATGGTCTGCTGTAGCCCTGCTGTCCCAGTAGCACAGAAAACAGGGGTATTTTGTGTACCCTCCTTGCTGGCCCAATAGAAAGTTTACCATTTTCAAGTCCACACAAATTAACCATTCATGAGCATGGTATTGCAACCTCTCTAGAACAGTCTTAATGTTTTCATATTCTTCTTTAATTTGTACAGAATGTCCGATTGGAATTGAACCATACTTGTTTCCGTTATGAAGAACACATTTCAAGCTCCTTTTAGAACTGTCAATAAAAAGTCTCCAATCCTTACTATCATATGCTGGTAGTCCCATGGAGAGAAGAAGTCCTACATCATTACAAAAAACAAGCTGGTCATATGAATGGAAGTACTTCCGCAGTTGCTCTTCTCTGTTGCGATAAAAGGAGACACTCGTGCCAGGTTTTAAGAGTCGTTTCTCTTGAAGCCTGGAAGCTAACAATTCAGCAGACTGTTTTGGAAAATTTAGATCTCTGACCAGATCATTCAATTCTGACTGAGTAAACAACGTTGGCTTTTCACAATCTTCACCAGATGGCTTGATAAGATCAGTCTCTTCATCTTCATCAGTAGAAACAGGTGAATTCCGGTCTATATCCTCAATCTCTGGTAGCTCAGTAAATTCTGGCACGTTACGTGATGGAGCAAATCTGAGATCAGATTTAGATTCAGCACCTTAAAGTTAGTAAAAAACAGTTAAAAGGTTTCATGCCAGAAAAAAAATATTTTTTTGTAGACCAATGTTATAAGCAAGTGTCACGAGCTAGCCCAAGGTATTTCATTGAGGTTGCCATTGAGATGGGTTTGGTATTATGCAATATATTAAGCTCACATACTCTTTTGAGTTTATGGTTGTCCAAATATTACTACTTCAGTCTTATGAAGATGTAGGTATAGTTTGTTTTCATGGTCTCCAGATCAGATGATAACTTTTTACCGTATTAGGACATTTATATCTTAGTAAATAGTGAAATATAGCTTTATATGTTACACAACATCGCTTAACAATATAGTACTTGGCAAAGCATCAAATATCGCCAAATAGCATTTTACGACATCCCATATTATTTCATGACATCACACAACTGCACATTATATTATAGTAAATAACATATTTCGCCATATAACATTAGAATACATAACCTAACATCAAAAAGGAGTTATACTACATCCCAAAACACGATACATCCCAACACCTCACATATTACTACAATGTGCCACAAACTATTACACATCACTTACAAAAAATTCACAGACCATAACATATAATATAAAAAAAATAGCACTATTTGACAGGGCCGCATAGGAGTTTGTCAATGACGTCACACAGTTGTGGGCAGAGCTTCTGTGCGACACAGGATAGCGGTGCAGAGTACAGAGAAGGATCCGGATGGTGGTACAGATCGTACGTGACTTAAATGATACTGGATGAACGATCGGGCTAGGTGTAGGGCAAACAATTGCTTGAACCTTGTTGTATCCCATACAGGACATAACATATGATACAGAGTGGCAAGAGGATAAACTCTCGCCTCTGTACCACAATGACGATGAATATTGGACCTAAAAAGTAATCCTGAAAGGAAAACAAACTGGGCCAACTGTTATCTATGTCAAGAAGGAAGACCTTAAATCTCCAAAGACTAACTCTACGAGAAGAGAGGAAGATGGCTGCAGCAACTTAGCCAAGAATATTTATCTTTTTCAACGCCATCAGTGCCCTTCAAATAAGGCTCAATGGAGATGGTACTGCAGAGACACTGAGGAAAAATAATGCAAAATATTTATGAGAGCTGTAGACTTAGGTTTAACAACACAATGTTGCAAAGAGCGCAATAAAAGAACAACTACCACTGTAGTTGATGGTGATGAAGGGTGCAGAAGTAAGGTACCACGAAAGCCAACAGACAAAAAACCACAACAGAATACGCTTTGTGTAACAAGTGTGACATATGTCTATATATTTACATAATATTAAGATGCATGGTGTATATTAATTTTGTATCAGTCACCGTTGCAAGAACAGTTTTCTATGAACCAATCATAAACGAAAGATGTATTTTGTTATAACTAGTTTATCTTGTGCATTGGATGTGAATTATTTTGGTACTATGTAATTCCGAAAAGTTTGTAATCATATAATATTTTGTTTTTGTATAAAGAAGTTTTGAGTTAATATTGTAGTTATGAAAGTTATTGTCGTCTTTCTAGAAGCTCTCTCTCACTTCAGCCACACACAGGGGGGTGAACTTTGACTCAGGAATGTGTGACTATATCTTAATTTATCCATTTGCTCACTAGTGTTAAGGGTGAATGTTGGGTGATGTTTTGTGGACAGAGGAAGAGCAATATTATGGAATTATGGCAGAGAAGCTACTAAACTAGTTGGGTCACAGGACCATGCTGTATTATTGTCTGCACTCTTGTTTATTGTAAATATGTGAAGTTTAGTTGTTACAAGCTGGTGTTACTTCGAACCCCTGATTACATGATTTAGTGAATAGTGTCTTGGATGCATGTTCATAATGTAATTGTATGAAAATGGCATCTTCAACTGTCAGCTGGAGGCGGCAAAGGTTTGTCTACATGATTCTGGTCTGTTAACCAAAGCTGTTATTTTAGAACGTGAGTCTGATTAATAGGCCTAGGAGTTGCAGCACTGCTAGAAGATGAGGAATATTCAGTAGTGGCTGTGACATGTGGGGGCCTGTCTGGGAGATTCTGAAATTGTGGCACATGCAAGAGTGAGTTTTTACCATTGTAATCTGTGTATCGTAATGTGTACTATTGAGGGCTAAGTGACACTGCAAGTAAGTGACAGTTGAAAATTTTTGTGTGCAATGTATTACAAGGTTTGTTAACCAGTAACATCGTGTGATCTTTGTATTTAAGAAAACATCAAAATGTCAGAAAGTGTAAATGAAAAGAATTCCTCTGAAACCCAGGATGTACACCATCTCTATCAATGTACTAAGAAAGAATTATAGGTATTAGCATATGTATATGAGATTTCTTTAAGGTCTAGTAATAAGTATAACATGCAAAAAGAGTTGATGGGAAAATGACGCCCATAATATTAAACATCTTCCCTTGAAGAGGGTCGTCGTGTTTCAACCCGAGTTTTAAATTAAATGAGTACTGAGGGACACCACAGTACTGTACTTAACGGGGTGGTGTGGCGGTAAAATTAACTAATTCCAATAAAATTAGTTTACAATATTGGAATTAGTTAATTTTACCGCCACACCACCCCGTTAAGTACTGTACTGCGGTGTCCCTCAGGACTCATTTAGTTTAAAACTCGGGTTGAAACACGACAACCCTCTTCAAAGGAAGATGTTGTTTAATACTAAGGGCGTTAGTCTCTTTGGGAGTGTTAAAAGAGATTGAGGAAGAAACTGAGGGGTTGGCTAACCATGATGGTAGGATGCAGATGAGTGAAAATTTGGCATTGGAAAGGTTAGATTTTGAATATGAAAGGTAGAAAAGGAGAGAATCCAAGCCAAGAAACAGATAAGACTTAAGGGGAGTGTCTGACTGAAAATACGATGAAAATTGGAAATTACAAAAATATTCTGAAAAATTCCTGAGGAAAGCTGTTGCCTATGGTTATATGTTAACGTATTTTTCTTGTGTAATTCGTAATATTTATGCAGCTATGCATGATTGTTCTACCCCCACTTTATTAAGAGGGCCCTTCGGTTTACATAGGAAAAAGCTGTAGAAAAGGATTTTTAATAATATTTTGATGTAGAGTAATACCAATCACTTGGTAAAAATCAGTTATTGGACCAGATCGTGAGTTGCTCTCACGCCACCTTTGTCAGCCCGTACCTCAGAACGAGTTTTTCTAACCTTCAAATTATTAAGTCTCAGCTATTTATGGGCCGATTCTAAAAAAAAAATACTTAGTTTAAAAACATTATGTACAATGCATAACAAATATTTTATTTATTTTTTTGCTTGGATTATTATCTGTGTAATTATTTGGAGGAAAAAATGGTAGGGTAGGAAAAAATTCATAAACCAA
>NW_024716423.1:0-20117 GCF_018991925.1 Homarus americanus | reverse complement strand
CTATATGCCCCCGACAGGAAGACGTTACTGAGATTAATGGTCGTGTAATGTGGGTTAATGTGGTATAAATTACGTCCCTTGTTACTTTGTTTGGTAAAAGAATGTCATGGGTTTTGTTGTTCCATGGTGTCATCCTTGTTGTTCCATAGCGTCATCCTTGTGGTTCCATAGCGTCATCCTTGTGGTTCCATAGCGTCATCCTTGTGGTTCCATAGCGTCATCCTTGTGGTTCCATAGCGTCATCCTTGTTGTTCCATAGCGTCATCCTTGTGGTTCCATAGCGTCATCCTTGTTGTTCCATAGCGTCATCCTTGTGGTTCCATAGCGTCATCCTTGTGGTTCCATAGCGTCATCCTTGTGGTTCCATAGCGTCATCCTTGTGGTTCCATAGCGTCATCCTTGTGGTTCCATACCGTAATCCTTGTGGTTCCATAGCTTCATCCTTGTGGTCCCATATCATTCTTACCTGTGTGGTTTTTGGTGGTCATAAACCTTCAGGAGACAGGCGTGGATATACACAGTTAAGAGACACGGAAAGTTGTGTTGAATTATGAGCACTAAGTTAGGGTAGTTAGGTTAAGTCGACTGTCTTTGAGCTAGATCATGGATACACGTGAGAGTCCATACCCTGACTACGATATTGTATGTGCTGCTGATTCATGTTAGCGTGGAGAAAGCCGTAAAATGTTAGTGATGATGGTGATGGTCGTGGTGATAGTGGTTTGCTTTTTCAGAATTTTGATGGAATGAGGGAGAGAGCAAAGAGACGTAAACAGCAATACTCTCTCTTGAGGTTGACAGAGTAACATAATGAGGAGTTAGTTATACATTATCGAGGGTATACAGTATATTACGTTTTATGGTATTGTTGAGAAGTGCACCCAAACGTCACTATTGTGTTGTTAAAGTGAAGGCGGGAAGACGATGTCCTTACTCTCGTATACCCGGCAGCTGATTTTTTCTATATTTTCTGAAGATTTCTGACAAGTTATATATTAAAGAGTTTCATTATTGTCACTGTTTTCTCAACTCCTGTAGACTTATTACGTCACTCTCGCTCACTTTAATGCACTGGCTCGATAGGCCTGTTGAGACCCTTGGCCGCTTCAACCAGTCGTCTCCAGGGCCGCCGATCTTTCGCCAGATTCGGTGTGTGTACCTCGAGGTTCTCCGCCTTCACCGTCTCCTCCATGTTCTGTCCTCATGTCACCTCTGGTCGTGATGCTCTTACAAGGTCTAACACCAGAGGCTTCTTGGGTCACCTACCACTCTCACGTGTCGTCTTCGTCACCCCTACATATACTGAACACACATATATATGGTCGCAAATGTGTAGCATGATGTTTTTGATGAATAAGTTAGGGTTTGTAAAAGTATATTCTGACCTTTGCTTCTTATAATAAATATATTGAAAGCCCTTAATTTAAGCTGACCATTTAATGCTCCTCTTTCAATCTTTCCTTATAAGAGCTGTGAGTTTTGAAGGCATTTGGTGTGTGTGAGAGAAAGGATCAATCCAAGTACCATAATTCTTAACTCTTGGGCCTCTAGTCCAGTGGTTCTCAACCTTGTTTGCCCCATGCACCCCTTTCACCATATGTCAGAATGTCATTCCCCCCTCCTTTCCAAGATTGTCTGCCTCAAAAAGTGCATTCCAAATAATATGCATATAATACTGAAAATCCTTTATTTTTTCCATATTAGTACATATACATTTACAATTTTACATGGATTATTTTTATAGTGGAGTTTTACAAATTAAATGCCAATTGAAAATGTTGATGGATTTATAAAACTTGAATAAAAGTAAAATAGTTTTTTTTTTATTTATAATGAATTACTTAACAGACCAAACTGAAGCATTATGCAATAAACAAAAAGTTCAATAGAATACCAGGATATTGTAAATTTGTAATTAATTTTATTCAGATGAAGATTGCAGTCAATGAGAAACCTGTGATTGTTTTTTCTTCGTCAATTCTGGGATACGCGGAGGAGTGCTTGAAAGGGCACAACGCAGGTCATTTTCTACCTCTAATCTACTACGTTGCTTCGTTTTAATTTGCAACAGAGTTGAAAAGCCTGACTCACAAAGATATGTCGACACAAACGGAAGCAATGCACGGATAGCTCTTTCTGCCACTTTTGGGTAGGAATCGCACATCAAGGGCCAAAATTCTGTGATTGATTTCTCATCGAACATATCTCTTGCTCCCGAATCAGTTTTCCCCCCCCCCCTGAAAACCTGAATTCCCTCCCTGGGGGGCATTCCCCCCTGGTTGAGAACCCCTGCTCTAGTCTTTGTTCATCAGTTGTAAGTCACTCTTGTGTGTTATTGACCATTTGTACAGTACACTCTTCGTATTTTCTACTAACAAAAAAACAAACATCGAATCTGAATAAGAAAATCTATCATACATCAGTATTTTATGAAGCAATTTTTTTTCTTTTGTTAGCAGGAAAAAGGACTCTGTTGGTGATAGGAAGAAGCTTTCATTTTGATGGCGTCGCTGAGAAAATACTGATTTCCTCAGTTAAGTGTATAAAATTTATTCTAAATATAGATTATATTGAAGTTATGCCTCTCAAATAGTTTTATTTCGCTATGTTCTTACTGTCTTTAATTTGTTCTGTTTATTCATCAACACTAAGACGACCTGTTCTTCTCTAGATTTAGTTTTACTTAAATCTCAGTTTAAAATAGTTACAATACTATGAAATATTTACTACCTTATTATTATTATTATTATTATTATTATTATTATTATTATTATTATTATTATTATTATTATTATTATTATTATTATTATTATTATTATTATTATTATTATTATTATTATTATTATTATTATTATTATTATTATTATTCCTTTTTTCTCCAGAATATTTTAATAAGTTTTCTTTTTTGTTTCACTGCAGCGGTCGTTTATTTCTATAACCATGAGCATATAACTGTCTCTAACATGTTAATACAGTATTTTAACACTTGAATAATGATATATTTACTGATAAGCATACACGTGAAAAAGTTATCGCGCTCGTTGACTTAATCGGCAATGATCTTAGATTATCCTGAGTAAGAAAGTTATTTGCGTCATAATAAAGTGTAGACATAATAGTCGGGCGAAAATAGAACGCAAATTGTGTGTGTGGCTGTGTTAAATAAGGTGGCCATAGGAACATATCCATTACTGTTTAGTCTATAGATCAGTGTAGTTAATAAGTGAGTCGTATTGGCATCTATTATTTTAAGATTATTTATTATCTTACTGACGTAATAATCCAGGTGATAATATGTATTGTATTACGTTGTGTGTGTGTGTAAACCCTGTGTGTTGCTGTCCATTAAATGGAGTGAGGCGTTCATTCAAGATCTCTCTCAGATGACACATTTAAAGCACAACATTCCTGCACACTTACTCCCCTCTTATTCACACCTTCCCCCTCATCTGCCACTCCCTTCCTTCCTTCCCTCCCTCTCTCCTTCCCTCCTTCCTCCTCGTCTTCGCTCTCCCCTCACACCTTCTCCCACTCGTCACCCTCTTCTCCGTACAAGGTTGTTGTTGTTGTTGTATAGATTGTCGGACCGTAGTCCGACACGGGCCTTTGCCTATAGGCGGCCCGTTTGGTGGTTCCGGCTGGAGCTCCAGGAGCAGCCAGACCGGATTGGGATTGGAGGTGGTCCCACCTGCAGATTGGAGGGATACTGCAGGTTGCAAGTGTGAGCGGACCCCCGATCAGTGGACGCTTACCACCGGCCCCCACTCTTGGACGTGGTCAGCCTCGGAGTGGCGCGCCCCCCGAACTGGGGTCCGCACTTGCTGGGAGAGGATGCTTTCTAAGCTATCTGGGTGGTGGGTATCGTGTGATGACCCGGAGTAGGTGGTGAATGTGGTCTGTATGGGCCTTTCGGGTTAGAGTGGCCGCTGGTGTTGTGTGTGTTTCTTGGGAGATTTGAGTTCTGTCTCGGAGGCTTTGTGTGACCTCGCAATCGAGGAGATAGTGTTCGAGTGGGTTGGCTGCTGGCTCCTGACAGTAGGTGCATTCCGTGACGTCGTTTCCGATCATCTGCCAGGAGCACTTGTACCCTAGTCGTAGTCGGTGAAGGCTGACTTGGGTTTGTCTTGGAGTTTTCTTGTCTGCGAAAGGTGGTTCCCCTTTTGTGGCCGCCAGGTACCATTTGGCTGATTGGGAACCAGCGTTGAGTGCATGAAGGAAGCTCTTTTTGATGTGGAGCTTGGTAGTCTTTCTGAGGTGATTTTTGATCTGTTGCACACTTGCTGGAACTTGGATGTGTACGCTACTGGAACGTGTAGCTGCCTTGGCTGCTTCGTCTGCCACGTCGTTTCCTCCGATCCCTACATGACTGGGAATCCAGTGTAAGACGACTGGTCGGCTTTGGCTTTGGAATTCCTGTAGCTGCGCGAGGATCGAGGTGATGATGTGGACGTTGTCTCTTGGTTGACTGTGTTGCAGCGCTTGCATGGCCGATTTCGAGTCCGTGTGAATTATGACGGACTTGTTGTGTTGTGTTGCAGCGTGTTGTAGGGCCTTTGAGATTGCTACCAGTTCTGTTTGTAGGGTGGAGCAGTCGTTGGAAAGTCTCCATTTGAGGGTCTGACCTTGGGTGTAGAAGGCCGCTCCGGATCTGTGATGTTTTGGGTCCACCGAGCCGTCTGTGAAGTATGATGCTGCATCAGCCGGTGTCTCGGTGGCTATGGCTTGGAGAGATATTTTTTTGAGGTCCTCCTTCTGGAGGTTGGCTTTACTGTCGCCGAGGTCGGTGAATTTGAGTGTGGCTGGTGGAGGGCTCCATGGTGGAGGAACAGTGTAACCATTGTCTCGTGTGTCTTGGTTGTTCTTGACGAGTGTTTCTGCTTGCAGGTGTCGGATGACCTCGCTTGCCTCGTGCGACCAGGTGGCCCCTCGCACTCTGTGGTCGAGGTGGAGAGAGGCACTGATTCGAATCTTGGCAGCTGTGGGCTTGTCTGCTCTGCAGATTTTGGCGAGGAGACCGGCTGTCACCTGCTTGACTCGTACTGCCAGGGGTGGTAGCTCGGTTTCCATTTGCAGATTGCAAATTCTGGTCCACATGGGTGCTCCGAGCATGGTCCTGAGAGCATTGTTTTGAATGACTTCTAGCTTAGCTATTTGGTCTTCTCTCAGTCCAATGAGTGCTGGAGCACTGTAATCTACCAGCGATCTGATGGCGGCTGTGTAGTAGGCTTTGAGCACATGAAGGTTTGCTCCTGCGGATTTGCTGGTGAGCGACCTCATTATATTGTGTCTGCTCTTCGTCCTGTGCCTGAGATACTCGAGTTGCGGCTTGAAGGTGAGTTTCTGGTCAAACCAGATTCCAAGACACTGGTGGGCGTTGGTCCAGACTACCGGCGTGTTTTGTATGGAGAGCGTCTTGTCTGGTGTGTCTGTGCAGATGGCCATCGCTTTCGACTTGGCTGGATTTATCTTGAGTCCAAGTCTGTTGCACTCCTCTTCTATAAGTTGGAGTGCGTGTTGCGTGTTGGCTAGTCTGTTCGATCCTCTTACTATGAGCTGTAAGTCGTCCGCATAGCATAGGAGCTTGGCTGTTTGTCTGAAGGGAAGTTTGACTAGATTTTCCATCAGGACATTGAACAGCATTGGACTGAGGATGCCTCCTTGTGGGGTTCCGTTTTCGTGGACCCTGTAGCTTGAGGTTGCTCCCTGAAAGCGTACTCGTGCTTCTCTCTGTGTGAGGTAGTTCTGGATCCACCCCAGCAACCTTCCTTTGACGCCTTTTTTAGCGAGCGTAGTTGTAATGGCCAAAGGATTTGCTAGTTCGAAGGCTTTCTCCAGGTCGAGGAAGACCACCAGAGCTGGTTTGTTGTCCACTGTGCTGAGTATCTCGGCGATGTTGTTGCCTGTGCCGGTGTTCTCGGTGTAAGCAAAGATGTGAGGGTGTGGGCTGCCTACTTTCCACTTGAGTCGGTTGAGAGCCATTCTTTCTCCGGTCTTCGCTATGCAGCTGAGAAGGGAGATGGGCCTCGGCTTGTCTGGTTCTCTGGGCTTCGGAATGGGCTGTATATCTGCCTTCTTCCATTCCGGTGGGAGTCTTTGTGCTGTCCACGCAGCATTGATGGCTTGCAGCAGAGCCTCGTGTCCGGCTGTACCGGCATGAGAGAGCATGGAGTAGGTTATCCTGTCGGCCCCTGGAGCTGTATCCTTGCTTCGTTTTAGCGACTTCTGGAGTTCTTGCTGGTTGAATGGTCTGTCAGTGTCATCTTCACTGTTGCAGGCCTCTTGGATCGTCTGGAGTCTGACCTGTCGCAGACGCCGTTGTGTCTCCTCCGCCTGTCTCGGGAGGTTCTTCGTTGCTGCTCGGTCAGAGAACAGTTTTGCAAGTCTCTCGGCTTCTTCTTCTGGGTTGGGATGAGTTGGTGGTGGTGGTGTCGCCTTCCCAGATGCCCTTCGGATCTGGGCCCACATCTTGCCCAGGGAGGTGTGCTCGTTCAGTTCGGAGCACCACTTGAGCCAGCTTACGTTTTTAATTTCTTCCTTCTCTTCCCTGGTATCCTTGACTATGACTTGCAGGAGATGTCTGTTTGTTGCCGTGGGATGTCTCCTGTAGTTTCTTCGGGCCATGTTCACTCTGTGGTTGAGTTCTTTCACCCTGGGACAGTAGTACCAGTAATCATTGTACTGTCTTGATGTGGGTTTTGTTTTTGGGATAGCCTCTTCTGCCGCTAGGTGAAACGCCTCGACCAATTGGTGGTGGAGGGTTGTCTCATCCGCGGGTGCTGCGCCGGCCGGCTGTGATTTTTCGCGCCACTTAGCCAGGTGTTTCTTGAAGAGTCCCCAGTCTGCCTTTTGAGTGTTGTATCTCCATCTCGGGGGGGGTGGAGTGGGGAGTTTGTTCACCTTCAGCGTTGTTAGGGTGGCGAAGTGGTCACTGGTCAGCGTGGGGTGTATCTGCCAGGAGGCCGAAGGCTGTAGTGCACTGGAGACGAAGGTTAGATCTAGCCTTCCTCCCCTAGTGTGGGTGGGCTCTCCGGTGTTCAGGAGGCAGATCTCGGGTGTATCTTGAAAGGTGGTGTATAGGTGTAGGCCGTCTTCATTTGTGGGGCTTGCCGAGCTTAGGAAGGGATGATGTGCGTTGAAATCCCCTCCTATGAGTGTGGCGTGGTCGGCGGCCGAAGCAAATAATTGAGTAACCTCCAGTGAGCCCCTTGGGTTCTTGTAGATGTTGTGAACAGTTAATTCCCGTTCTTGGAGGGTTACTTTGACGGCCTGTGTCTCGATGTTTTCCCCACATGGAAATTGCTGCGTGACATCGGCGGAGGGTATGCTTGACTTGACCAAGATCATACATCCTCTTGTTGACGCCTGCGTGAAATGCCTCCTGTATGTCTTGTAACCGCTGAATTTGAAACAGTGGTGTTCTTGTAGAAGTGTTTCTTGTAGGAGTATGATGTCAAGCTTGTCCTTGGCTGCTGCTTCTTGTAGGAGGTGTTTCTTGTTTTTGATGCCCTGAGCATTCCATGTTAGGATGTTCAGGGTGCTGACGTTTTCCACCACTGTTTCATCGGGGACTTCTGGTGGTCCTCGATGGAGATGTCCAAGTTCGATTCCAACTGAATCAGGTCCATGTCTTCGTGTTCTGTGGTTTTTGCCTTCTGGGCCGTGGTTCGGTTCAGGGGAGTTGAAACGTCCAGTTTCTTTCTGGGAGCTGTCGGTATCTTGGGAGCTGTCGGTGTCTTGGGTTCTCTGGTGGCCTTCTTCGGTGTAGAGTGTACCTCGGCTGTTACTCGTGTGCGGACCGGCGTGGCTTCCTCCACTGAGGTGGCTGGAGCTGTGGCGACTTGCCCGAGGACGCTCCCCATGAGTATTTGGAGCTGTGTGGGTTGGATCTTGTGGCCCAGTAGTCCGGCTAGGCCCTCCGCGAAGGTCGTCAGTACATTGGCTAGGTCTGATATGTGTATCATTCCTTCTGGTGCCTTGGTGTGTGCTTCTTTTGTCTTTCTCGTGGTTGTCGTTCTCTGCTGCTTGGGTGGCTGAGGTGTGGCTGTAGTGAGGCCAGGAAACTGGGCTGCACTTTGGGTGTTGACTGGCTGAGGAGGTTGTCTTTGTTGTTTGGGCCTTTGGGTTCCCCACACGAAGGTACTTGGTGGGGCTGGTGTGTAGGCGGTGGGGGCCGGTCTTGCTGCTGGTCGGTTTGCCTGGACCCTCTTTGTTCTCTCGGAGCATCCAGGATTCCAGGCGTGGTGTTTGCCCCCGCAGTTGGCACACTTGGGGGCAATTTTTTCCCCATTTTTCAGTTTGGTGAGGCAGGACTGTGTGCCGTGCTTCTGTGCGCAGACTGCGCAGATTTCCCTGTACGTGCACCTTGTCTGATGGTGCCCGTATTTCTGGCATCTGAAGCATCGCAGGGGCTCTGGGACGAAGGGCCTCACTTCGTAGATCCCCCAGGTTTTGAGGTCTATGGTGCTGGGGGGTGAGCCGTAGTGCGTTATGAGGACTTGTTTCGTGGTGGCCGTCTTGTCGGACAGGGGAGAGCATCTCTCGGCTTTTAGGATCTTCGGGTGGTTCTCCAGGGGTTCGAGAGGTAGTTCCTTTGGGTACCGGAGGACTACCGACTTCATCAGTTTCTGGGCGGGGTCTAGCTTGGTTGAAGTAATGGTGGTGGTGTTTTGTAGGTAAGTGTCGAGGGTGGTGGCGGAGTTCTTGTCTTTGGGGTGAACGATCATCTCCCCCTTTAGGTTGGGCCGCACTGAGAACTTGGCCAGTGGGTTTTGCTTTTCCATCTCTGTGACGGCGGCATATGTTGTTTTTGCGTCCGTTTTCGTGATCCGGAATTTTGGCAGTGTCGTTGGAGGTGAGCTGGTGGTGGTGATGGGTGCCTTGGGGGCTGCTTGACGGCAATCGTTTCCCGAAAGGGCACGTCGGCGTTTCTTATTTTCTACCTTCGTCCAATTGTCCTCAGTAGCGGTAGCAGTGGTGGTGGTGGTGGAGGTGGTGGTGGTGGTGGAGTTGTTGGAGGTGGTGGCAGAGTTCCTGCTTTTCAGGGCTTCGTTGAAGGCGCGTAACTGGTCTGCTTTCTCTGTGCGAAGCCTGTCGTGGTTCGGGTCGTCAGGTTGGCGGTTCAGGCGGGGATCGCGGTTAGGAGGGCGTACGCGCTCCATAACCGGGTTGTTGTTGTTGTTGTTGTTGTTGTTGTTGTTGTTTTAGATCCTACCTATTCCGGTTGAGTAAACAGCAAAGGAATTACAGCACTCCCCACTAGCTGGTGGTCGTAGAGTGGTTCCTGAGCTTCTCTCACGGAGCCCCGATTGGGGAAGCCTACTTCCTAGTGTATGTGACTGCTCACTTATAGACGTGAGCTAAGTGTGCCTATTTGGGAAGGATAAGGATTGCGACCCTCTTTCCAGGTGGACCCGCACGATCACGGTTTTCCTGGAAAGACTCGGCTGGGATGGGTTTTGCTCCAACCCCCTTTCGTGTTCACAATCTCCTGGGAGGGAGGTGAACAGTTACAGGGGGGACCGCAGGACGAATACACTTTTGAGGGTGCAGGTCCCTAGGCCAGAGCGAAAAAGGAAAAATAGTAGTAGAAGGAAAAGAGCTCAAACCACGCCGGGAATATCGCGCTATAACTGCTCTCCAGCTGGAGTGTGGGTCACTCACACCACCAGTGGGGAGGGCAAGCTAATGCTCGATAAACCGAGAACGCTCGTGAGTTGTTGTGGACGATGACAGTCGTGGGTGGTCCGGTCCGGGAAGATGGCCAACAATGGTACAAGGGAGAGGGCGGTCTTCAGAGTTCCGGGTCCAGCAGGAGGTCTTGTTGAGAGGTCTTCTTCGTTCAGGAGCGATGTGATGAGTGGCCGTACAAGGTCCTCCAGTCCGTGTTTAATATATGGCCAGGAGGCTGACAGATGTCTTTTACTGGGTTAGATGATGTACCACACTAAATTGCCCAACAGGAAGATGCTGCCGAGATTAAAGGTAGTAAATAATGTGAGGTTCTTAGTTGGTGTCATTTTTAAGCGTCATTCATGCGGCAAACATTTTCGCTGGTGTTTTCAGGGTGTGTTGTTTACACGACTGACAGGAGATGCGTTGGTCATTAATATACAGTATACGGTATGTTCCTCGTCTCCTTAGTGCCATTTTTGTTCCTTCATACTGCCAACCTCGTGGTTTCATAGTACCAACGTCGGCTTTGTAGTGCTATCTTCATGGCTACATACTGCCATCCTCATGGCGAAATAGTGACATCCTCATGGTGTCATGGTGCCATCCTCATGGTGCCATATTGCCATCCTCATGGTGTCATAGTGCCATCCCCATGGCTTTATACTGCCAACCTCATGGCGTCATAGTGCCATCCTCATGGTGTCATAGTGCCATCCCCATGGCTTTATACTGCCAACCTCATGGTGCCATAGTGCCATCCTCATAGCATCATAGTGCCATCCTGATGGATCAATAGTACCATCTCTTGGTCTACATGGAGCCATCCTCATAGGCCCGTAGTGCCATCCTGATGGATCAATAGTACTATCCCTTTGTGTGAAGCGCACCATCCTCGTCCCTCCTGCAGCTCTATACCGCTATTCTGGAATAATTGAATCTGACGGTATATTTCAGCGTTATCGATAAATCTCTACAGTATTTCTTGTTGTGTAGGAGGCGGGAGGGGCAAATGGTGACGCTGTAGCAGGACGTCACGCCCACAACACCAGGCGTTACAACACTCTCTCTCTCTCTCTCTCTCTCTCTCTCTCTTTATAGTTATTGACAGTTATTGAAATGAAGGAAAACGGGAATAAATGACACCAAAAAAGACAAGGAAAAAAATAATTGAAAATTTTTAAAATATTTATAGATGCAAAAACAAATGTATATATGAAAGAGGAACGTAACAGACGCTGCCTGAAAACAATATAACATTTATCCTCTCTGGAAAAATCACTTAATTTTTTCTCCTTTGGGTGGAAAGTTTATATTAGATATTTTGAATCCTGAACTGTGTGTGTGTGTGTGTGTGTGTGTGTGTGTGTGTGTACATTAAGGTAAATATGTATCGCTCTTACCTAACAGAATTATGGGTTATGTAGGCTAGAACAAGTTAATTGATAATAGGTTAGATTAGATTAAATTCAAGTCGGTCAGGTTAAGTTTGGTTATATTTGGATCGGTTCGATTTTATTAGTTTAGGTTAAGGTAGATCAGGTTAGGTTTGTTTCGTCAAGGTAAGTTAGTTATGGCTACATTTGGGACGCTAGTTTAGGTTAGGTTAGATACAATTTTTAGGTTACGTTACGTTACATTGCACTACGGTTAGGTTAGGTTAAGTTAGTGAAAGTTCGGTTCTGCTAGCTTAGGTTACGTTACATTGTGGTGCGGTTAGGTTAGCTTAGGTTAGCTCGGGTTAGCTTGGGTTAGCTTAGGTTAGTTCAGATTAGGTTAGTTCAGATAAGGTTAGCTTAGCTTAGCTTAGAACAATAAACATCATCGCTCTTCTTTTAACACCAGGGAAATAATTCTACAGCTAAATACCAAATTCTTCTTAGTTTTAGAAATCCACGTGTGCGTCATGCAATGTCACCGAGAAGAAAAAAAAATCTGATTTCAATTTAATGGATAATATTTTATTCTGTTTCTGACGTAAGCGAAAAAAAAATTAGAATTAAACGTTTATTAAACTGTTGTCGTGTCCCAGGGAGAGAGTAGCGAGGTGGTCCTAGTTATACGGACACCGGAGTCACCGCTTAGTATCGAAAGTGTTGGACCAAATTTAACCAGCATAATCTCACAATCCAAACCTATCGAGCTTAAACTAACAAAACTAACCCAATCAGACCTTAATCAACTTGTGAAACATAATTCAATCGGATCTAACCAATTTAAGCCAAGTAACTTAAATCACCGTCAACTAACAAAACTAACCCAACCTAAACTGATCAACAGAGCTAACCTAACCTAACCTAATCTAATCTAACCTCGGGTGGAAATTCCTGGTCTATTCCTATGAAGACATTGCGATAATTCCCTGGGTTGGTTAAAGTAAAGGTCTTTAACTTAATCAAATCTCGTAAGGTGGTTACATGAAACTCATTAAGTAAATTACCCAACTTCACCTAAAAGCATCACAAACATTATATCAAGGTGGTGTAGCTGAGGGTGTCAGGTGTGAGGGATGGTACAGGTACTCGAGGTGGTGGTGATGCTTGGTACCTTATACCTGTGCTAAATCCCTAAATACAATATTAGAACTACTCACCTGTGCTAATTACCTAATGCATCAAGTACTTACCTGTGGCGAGTACAAATGCCCAAATTACTTACTTGTGCCTAGCTTATGCCTAAAGTACTTCCCTTAGCTACTTTCCTCTGACAGATAAAAATATATTCATTATGATATTGAACCGATAGTTGATTTTTTTTTTGCCCGATACATATTGAGACGATCGTATAATAAAATAAATCCGTATGAAAGTATATCTACGTATATAACCCACAAAAAATGAATCTAATTTCAGGTTGTTTACTAATGCCAGTTGAATAAGACAATAATAATTCTAGTACTGTTTTCCTCAATTAAAATTAAATACCAGGACAAATTACCCGGGAGAGTTGTTACATTAGTACAATTGTTTAAGGTCGCTTTGGCATTTAAATTATATCTTATGCCATATAGCTCTTCGTATAGAGATTATATAAGTTAAAGCTCTCATGGGTAGGAAGTTATACTGTTTAAGATGTAAGTCGTCTTATAGAGAATTATATAAGGTATATAGTTCTGTGCATACGGGATTATATATGGTGTAGCTTTGTGGATAATATATTATATAAGGGTAGTTCTGTGGATAGGAAGTTGTAAAATATATAGCTCGTCGTATAGGAAACTACAGTATATCCAGCCTGTATCTATAATCTAGGGCGTAGGTAGGGGGTCTATAATTATTATATCACATCAACATAAGGCACGACGGAGATCAGCACACAATGTGAGGTAACCATTGTCTAGCTACGTGTTGTATTGGGTGTAAACGATAGAGCTTTCAAGGCATTTTAGAACCGGTTCTCAAGGCGTTAATAGGTGTTAATGTCTTATGGAAAGTGACTTGTAAATAAACAGAGTCTACAAGTGTTTCTAAGCTGCTGGGGTTTTAAGTAGGTTTATGCCACAGACGTGCTGTTATTATTAAATGCTGTTATTATTAAATAAATATTATTAAACACCATAAATAATTTCTACATTTCTATTATAGTGTGAAAATAAACCGCACATTATTTATAAACTTAAGATTTATCAATGCATTGTTAAATTGATCTTCATTTCTACCCCAGACGGTTAAAATATTTCGCTTACAATTATTTCTAAACTCGAAGATTATTTTTTTATGATAGATGAATTAAAAATAAACAGAAATTATATCTAAATACCTGATGATGTATATTTGAGGATACTTTTGACCGTCTCGATCACTTAAAAAGAATCATAGCGTTATGTAGTGGTGGTAGCGGTGGTGGTGGTGGTGGTAGTAGTAGTAGTAGTAGTAGTAGTAGTAGTGGTAGCGATAGTAGCAGTGGTAGTAGTAGTAAGTTATGGAGCAATGCGTTAACTGCCATGATTATTTGTCTCTAATTTTCATGTTCTCATAGTTAGTGGGAGGTAAAAAGTTAGTTTTTTAGTTAGTTGTGTAGTTGTGAGTTATGAAGGAACGCGTCACTCATTTAGGCAGAATATAATTAGAGGATTGATTAAGAATGTAATGTATGTAATTAAGAAAGACATTATTTTCAGGGGTACAGTATTTCGCCATTACAGATGTTTTACAGATAATGGTTTTTTTTTTAGTTTGGTTTGATATCATTTCATACTTTTTACAAGACCTTTCGGTTATGTCAATGCTATGTTATATGTCACATGATATTTACAAGAACGTACATTACAGAATAATAAGTCATATAATTTGTTATTTGAAAGTGCCAATTAGATTTTTTTAACGCTGGAATATTTTACTCAAAGCTATTTTAAACAAGAGAACTTAACATTATCCTCTGACAGTAAAGATTAACATAGAGAAAACGATGAATTATTTAAATATTAGTTTTGTGACACCGATGTTTAATTACTCTGAGGATCAAGGCTATATGATTTTAATATACTAAGCTTCGTAAATCTCTGAGACAGCTGAGGAATTATCCATTTTTAGGTTAACGTTTAATTTCAACACCGAGAATGGAGTCAGTCTGTGAGGTGACTGAAGTGGTATTGTGTCGCTTAAGTGTTAGTTAAGTCTTATGGGGGAAGTTTGAGAAGTGAATTGAATTGAAACAGTTTATTTAGCCAGAAAAACACAGATACAGAGTGGATAATAATAACAATATTAACATGGCTGAGCCAGTTGAGAACCTGAGCTCTAGTGAGGGAAGTTAGATAAGTACTGATGTTATTGGTGTTGATTTTTAAGACAAGGACAGAAAAAGTTGTTCCATTCTCCTTTTACTTAAAAAAAAAGATGGACAAAATTGTACTATTGATATATGTAGGTATAAAAGCCGGCAAGTTGTTCCATTGCTGTAACATGTAAGGTTGGTAGGTACTAACTATTAATTTTGTCGTTTTAATACCAATATTTCTTCCATGTTTTATTTACACTTAATTTCTCGTTTAGTATTTCCCAAACTCTTGTGAAATAGGGCTAGGGATTCGATTAGTAAATTTGATATTATTTTCCATTTTTTTCAGCATTAGTCGGGAGGTGTAAAAGGTGCCTGGTATCTGTATATATAATTGATCTAATTTTCGTATAGGATTCTTATGGGTTAAGCTTTATTATATACTATGATTTATTATTGTATCTGTAGTAGTGTTGTTGTTGAGGATAAAAGTCATCTTGAACACTGGTTATCTGTTATAATGTGTGTGTGTGTGTGTGTGTGTGTGTGTGTGTGTGTGTGTGATAGTGTATTTTTGTCTTGAAATATCTATTGAAAATGACTAACTACTGACATGATACATTACAATGATGTATTTATGAATTATTATAAAGAAGTGAATACTTTTGTATACCTGTATAATTATTTGAACTGGTCATAAGGTTCAGATTGAAAGAAATTAATTAGCTAACAGTATGTTTAAGTTGATATGTTAAATAGTGGTACTTTGCCTTCAACACGTGATTACCTGTTAGTTAATTACCTTTGCTGGCTTTTAATAGACGAACACCTGTGCTGAAAAATCCCTTTGATTGGGGCTTTAGAAAAAAACTTAAACGTTTTCTCCGAGCTGAAAGTCCAAGGATGAGAAATCTAACTGATGTATTTATTTGAAGTGAAATATAAAGAACAATGGCGTGACCTAATACCTTTGTTGGATTGAACTTTGAAACAGAGAAAACGAGAATTATTACTTTGGATTCGGTATTACTTTGGATTCAATAGACATTTAATAAGTGATGATTTATGTGGAAATTATTAAATTGTTTGAAGGAAGACGAACCTAATTTATTCTATTCACACTTGCTCTTCGGGCCATAGGCTGCAAGAGAAACCAAATAGATTTATCTCTTTAATTTTTTATCGTTGATGACTAGTGTATTTGTTAACCCGGAATACATGTATAAATACCTTAGTTGGTAAAGCGTAATGATACATTATACATCAACAAGGAGAGAGCAGTGAATATCTAAATAACCTTAAATGTCTCCTATTTGGTCAGTTTAATGGCTGTACAGTGTCGTCTTCTGTAACTTTTGATAGTACAGTGGAATCTCCATATAACGGATTATATGGAAAGGGAAGGCCGTTAGATGGAGGTTTGTGAAGTTGTCTAGTGTATGGACACACTTTAGAGCACAGTGTATGCTTAGAGACATTAGCTGTTGAGACACAGACATACATATAAACAACAGAAACAGGTAACTCGTGGCAGCTTGGATAATGAGGCAGCCAGAACCACGATATAGAAGTGTTGAGTGAAATTCCTGGCCTTGCTAATTACGGGTTCGAATCCCTGTAGAAGGTTCCCTAAATGTGTCCGATCAGATAGGTCTACTGTGAACCTACTAAGGGGAGTAATTAGGACTGGATTCCCTAATTTTTGGGTTAGGTTACTTTAGAACTGAATAGGTATTATGACTGACATGAGGATCTTTTGTTTTGTCTTGACTGAGGCTCTGTTGGTCCGTCGCCTATTTTCATTGCATTGGTAGAGGACATTACACGCGTACCTGAACGTGTGTTTGAAATTTGCCACGGACAGCAGCTAGTTTATTGTGCATCCCATACTCATCTTGTACTGTAAGTGAGCTGTAGCGTACAAAAGATTACAGAGTAAAGGTCACAAATGGTGTTTATCAGAATTCAATGGTCTTGATAGTGTGGCGTTTAGTGATATAGAGTATTTCCAGTACAAATTTTAATTCGGTTCATATAAGTTTGCTTAGGTACTAGATGCGAAATGTGGATACAGCTTTAGTTTTATCAGCTATCTTGAATCCGAGATAAAGTTCTGTGCCATTACTTTTTCATTGTGCTTGGAGCTGTCCTAAAAGGCTCTATTTTGTAAGAGTCTCATGTATACTGCCAGGGGTACTTATATCCTAACCTTAGTGTAGCAGTTTCTGTACAACATCTAGTGATCTTGTTACTTGCTCCATACATGTTTTACCTGGTACATCTCATCTTGGATGACAATGGATTGGCTAGTGTCTGTTTGCACTTGTCTGCTTGCTTCAAATTCATCAGCAAGTGTATCTGTGTACTCGGGTGGGTGTTTTAGGTAGTTGTAGACCCTTAACTATTGTGTATACTCGGGTGGGTGTTTTAGGTAGTGGTGTATACCCTTGAGGGGGTAGGGTGTCGAGGTCTTAACATGCTGGGGGAGGTGTTTTGATGTTCGACACCAACCCGAGTGTAGGGTGAAATACGAGTGATGATAACAACAATACCGTTGTGGTGATAATGATGAAGAATGATGGTGATGATGGTGTGATGAAGATGAGGATGATAGTGATGGTGAAGACGACGAAAATGACTATGGTGATTTTATTCTTACACACACACACACACACACACACACACACACACACACACACACACATGCTGTTCACGTCTTCAACGAAGATTTTCCCCCAAGAAGACGAGATAATTATTACCTTGTTCTTCTGCTTCCCTTAATATTTTTTTTCTCCATTGATCGGTATCTTAGGGTCATACAGAAGTTGGAATATATGTTAGAAATGTGTTTATATGTTACAATCAAACTGTGTAATCATTTATTTCAAGAAATAACTGAAAATAATAGTAATTTCGCTAAACAACTTGAAACAGGTATTAGTATTACATGTACACAATTTGACTGTAAAAAAATTCAGGCATGTTAGATTAAGTTTGGTTTTAGTCGTTAAGATTTCGCGAAATGACTAAAATTTTCAGCATTTTTAGTCATTTTGTGACATGATGGGTTATACACCTTGTCTGCAGCATTTACAGCATAAATATTATTTCATTCAATAAAATACATTTTTAAACTGTTGAAGGTGAAGTGTCAACCAAACACCAAAGCAATATGGGGGAAAAACATATAATGGAAGCATTTATAATGATATCTTCATGGGGGATATATTTTGGGTAGTTGTCTATACCTATAAAAAATATACGTATATTAGAAATGTACTTCCGTAGGATTGTTATTTAAATTAGGTGAAGGAAACATTGGGAGTCATAGGAAGGTTGACGGTGGCCTGGCCAGAGCCTCGTGATGGCTGGCTCCCTGACGGTCTCCGCTAGTCTCGGTGGCTGCTGACGGCGGCTGTTACAGGGCCGTGGCGCCGTACATCCCAGGGATTTAAGTTAGCATACACAGGGATATGTAGGACTCTGTGTGTGGGGTCAGGGATTCAGGGTTACTGTATATAGCCAGGGAACGAGAGATATAGAACCGGGATTGATTTTAGGGCCGTATACAGGGGTTTAGGGACTGTATAGGTGCGGATGAAGGGCCTCCTATTTGTTGTAGAACTGAGTACCTCTTTTAGGATCTAGGACCTGTAGTTAGGGATATAGGGCCTTGTAGTCAGGGATATAGGACCTTGTAGTCAGGGATATAGGACCTTGTAGTCAGGGATATAGGACCTTGTAGTCAGGGATAAAGGACCTTGTAGTCAGGGATATAGGAGCTTGTAGTCAGATATAGGACCTTGTAGTCAGAGATATAGGATCTTGTAGTCAGGGATTACGGGCCTTGCAGTCAGGTAAATAGGACCTTGTAGTCAGGGATTACGGGCCTTGCAGTCAGGTAAATAGGACCTTGTAGTCAGATATATAGGACCTTGTAGCCAGCGATCTAGGGCCTTGTAGTTATGTTCGGGACCTAACATAGCCAATCAGGGCCCGACCTGCCCGGAAAGAAGGGGAGGCAGACTGAGGGGGAGAAGGGAGGGTCTATAGGCCAGATTTTGGAACCAAATATTTTTTTGAAGTCTGTCACAAGTCTGTACATATTTACAGTCAGTCGTCCAGTGCATATTGATTAGACTCTCGGCCATTCACCTAGGCGCTGGCGTGAATGTGTTTTGAAAAGATATATGCAATAAAATAAAAATCAGAAAATCGAAGTTTTATTCCCAGTTTCGGTGACAATATTAAGAAAACATTTTTGGTGAGAATATTTTTGTTTTATATTCGAGAACATAAATAAGGTGCATACGTAGTAAACTAGAAAATAATGTTTTTTACTCAATTTATACAACATATTATTAGTAAAATGACTTATAGTAATAAAATGTAGGTTCATGATATTCATAAGATTCACCTATGGACGTATGTCTTAAATAGTATCAGTGTACTAATAGGTATTTACCTCCTCATGTAACATAATAATGTAATGAAAATCACAGTCACGTGAAGCCAGAGGTTGGGTAGCGACAAGAGTTCAAGGAAAGGTCACAATAACAGCTCCAGGAGTGTGATAACGTGTGGAGACTGAGATTAAGGTATTGTGACAGGCGAGAGTCGGGTAATGGCGTCAATTAACGGGTTTATTTCATATACATACTGATGATTTTCTCTTTGCTGTTTGAATGGGAGTCGATTTTACTGTTCTAGATCACCACGTTTTTACATTTTTCTTATAATATTTTACTTTATTCATCTTAACGTGATTAAACATAACACTGTATATTACATGATTTAATGCTATATCTCTTTTAGTGAATCTTAATGTCAAGTTACTTGCCAGTTTCTCCTGTGTAGAGTAAATGATGGTGTGGAGTGCTGTAAACACCCGTCTCGCCTATTAATATTTAACGAGGGTGAATCTTACTGTTAATGAATACAGAAGAGCAATATATGTATCCATCTAAGGGCCTAATGATTGTATATTACAGTGAATGATAAACTTAAATACCTTTTGTCGTTTTGTGGTTCACCTGTCCATCATTAAGGAAAGGTTAACAATGTCGAAGGTGAGGTTCAAGAAGTGTAGCAGTGTCTTGGATGTTGACATGAAGTATTAATGTATTTACTCTGACTTATTTAAGGTTCTTTTTAAAACGAGAAATTAAGAGTAAGGTGTTGGAGTAGATTTAGCCAGTTAGCCAGCACCAGGAAACGTAGGATCTCGGTAGTGAGAGAGTTTAAAGTAATACGGTGCTCAAGGGTCAGTTTTAAGAATTCATATAAAAGAAACTAATGTAATAAATTTGAGTATCTTCTGTCACATACCAACATTGTTTTGGATATTATCACGTTTTTGGTTAATGGTAAATATAATCTCACGTATCCCAGCTGTATGAGTCATTGTGTTGTAGGATCACTGTCAAGCCCTCAATTTCCAATCCAAGACCATCTCATCTTTACACTGGATCAGCTTCAGAAAGAATATTTTAATCTTGATCATCATATCCAATAAAGGCGAGTAGGTCTGTTGCCATCATCGGTGGAGGTTAATATACGGAGATGATGGACTCGCTCGCTCTTCACATGTTGGTTTGATCCCATGAGTGGAAATCTAAAAACCTACGTCGCAAATGGTAATCATAATAAGGTTCCTTTAACTCCTTATTTGTCTAACAATTAAGGATCCGCCAAAGAGTATATAACTGCTGTGTCTTTATGATCTAACA